>NC_140998.1:195656503-195773533 GCF_052327205.1 Somniosus microcephalus
CCAGCCAGACAGAGGGAGAGATGCACAGGACGTACGCAATACCTCAGACAGAAACAATCCATTAAGAGACAATAAGCAGATGTGCAGCAGCATCTACTTCCGCCTTATGGATCAAGGACTAATTAATAGAAAGAACTGTAACCAAATTGTATTAACTTTTATAGACAACTGAAGTGATCTTTTTTTCCCCCACACTTAGACACGACAAACACGTACCACTCTTTAACCTATCATAGTAAAAGATCAAACTTAACATGAAATCCTTATATATTTCGACCTGGAATATCCAAGGTCTGCGCTCTTCAGTGCGAGACGTGAAGAGTAGGACCCCAGAGTTCATAGATGAAACTAAAGACCTAGATATTATCATTTTACAGGAAACTTGGTATAAAGGAAAAGGACACACTGGCTGTCCCCAAGGGTACACTGAGCTGGTGGTCCCCTCCAATAAATTACCAAGTGTAACCCAAGGCAGAGACTCCGGAGGCATACTGATCTGGTTTAAAACAGAACTTAAGAATTACATCAAATTTATAAAAAAGGGCGAAAACCATATGTGGCTCAAACTTGAGAGGGAGATTATCTCAAACACCCAAGATGTTTACATTTGCGCACTTTATATCCCCCCAATCGATTCCCCGTACTTTAAAGAGGACACCTTCTCCAACATGGAGGGGGAAATTATCCAATACCAGGCCCAGGGGAACGTGTTGATCTGTGGGGACCTCAATTCAAGAACGGGCGAAGAACCAGACTTCACCAATAATCAGGGAAACAATTACGTTTTCGGGAATAACCACTTTGACATCCCTTCCCTTCCATACAGGCATAACTGTGACAAGCAGTCAAATACCAATGGAAAACAGCTACTACAGCTCTGTCGAAACCTGGGTCTGTACATTGTCAATGGTAGGTTCATAGGAGACCTCCTAGGAAGATCGACCTATTGCTCACCTCTTGGCTGCAGCACAGTAGACTATATGATTACAGACTTAGACCCATCCTCTTTCAGAGCATTCACAGTCAAACCACAAACAACACTGTCAGATCACAGTCAAATTACTATGTTCCTCAAAAAGACAGAAACAAACAACATAGAAACACAACCCAGTAAACTGTACAACACCAAAAAATCGTACAGATGGGCCAAAAACGACACGGAAAAATACCAGAAAACAATTAGCAATGCATCAACTCAAGCTCTCTTAGACACCTTTCTGGATAACATATACACTCACAATAAAGAAGGCATAAACCGGGCAGTTATTAAACTAAACAATATTTTTGATAATTTGGCAACAAATGCAAACTTGAAAGCTTGCAAGAACAAACCCAAAACAAAAAACTATGAAAAATGGTTTGACCGAGATTGCCATAACATGAGGAAAAAACTTAGAAAAATATCAAACCAAAAACACAGACATCCAGAAAACAAGGAATTACGCCTTATTTATTGTCAGACACTAACACAATACAGAAACACACTCAGAACCAAAAAAGAGCAATATATTAAGAATACACTCAGCTCCATGGAGGAATCCATTGATTCCAATTGTTTCTGGGAAAACTTGAAAACACTACACAAAAAACAACACGACGATTTGGCCATTCAAAATGGGGACACATGGGTAAACCACTTTGAAAAATTATACCAGAAAAACACACTAAGACCAGAGCAACACCAAATATGCCAAAAACTGGAAAAGCTAGAAATGGCCATAAAAGATAACCAAAACCCGCTGGACGCCATAACAACAGAAAATGAACTTCTTGAAAAACTCAAGGACCTGCGACCAGGAAAAGCCTGCGGGACAGACGGCATACTAAACGAGATGATTAAACACACAGACAACAAAATGAAACTGGCTATCCTAAAACTCTTCAACTTGGTTCTGAGTGTCGGTTATTTCCCTGATATCTGGAACAAAGGACTCATAACGCCCATATACAAAAGTGGGGACAAAATCGACCCAAACAACTATCGAGGCGTCTGTGTAAACAGTAACCTGGGGAAGGTATTCTGTAGCATCATAAACAAAAGACTTATAAACTTCCTTGAGGAGCACAATGTCTTGAGTAAAAGCCAAATTGGATTCCTGCCAAACTATAGAACATCCGATCATATCTTCACCCTACAGACCCTAATTGACAAACACGTTCACCATAACAAAAGCAAAATCTACGCATGCTTTGTAGATTTCCAGAAGGCTTTCGACTCCATCTGGCATGACGGTTTATTCCTGAAACCTATTGAAAGCGGGGTAGGA
This sequence comes from Somniosus microcephalus, assembly GCF_052327205.1. Classification (NCBI taxonomy): domain Eukaryota; kingdom Metazoa; phylum Chordata; class Chondrichthyes; order Squaliformes; family Somniosidae; genus Somniosus; species Somniosus microcephalus. Next base: position 195,658,771 of record NC_140998.1, read on the forward strand.
GGGAAAACATATGATGTAATTAAATCAATGTATACAAACAACAAATGTGCAGTTAAAATTGGAGACAAACAAACAAAATACTTCCCACAGGGGCGGGGGGTGACGCAGGGCTCGCCAATCTCACCGACACTCTTTAATATTTACATAAATGGATTGGCAAAACTACTTGAACAATCTACAGCACCCGGCCTCACCCTATATGAATCCAAGGTTAAATTCCTCCTCTATGCAGACGACCTGGTTCTGCTGTCACCAACTAAAGAGGGTCTACAGCAGAACCTGGACCTGCTGGAGTTGTACTGCCAGACTTGGGCCCTGACAATAAATCCCCAAAAAACCAAAGTCCTTGTGTTCCAGCAAAGATCCAAACATCAGGGACCCAAAATAAATTTCACAGTAGGAACAACCAAAATTGAACAAACCACTAACCACACATACTTGGGCTTAAAAATCAGTTCTACGGGAAACTTCAAACTGGCTGTGAATGAACTGAAAGAGAAAGCAAGAAGGGCTTTCTATGCCATCAAAAAATCAATCCAAATAGAAATCCCAATTAGCATTTGGCTCAAAATTTTCAAATCAGTAATTGAACCAATTGCACTCTATGGCAGTGAGGTATGGGGACCGCTAACTCAACAAGAATTCGCAAAATGGGACAAACACCGAATTGAGATCCTACATGCAGAATTCTGTAAAAGTATCCTCCGGACTCAAAGGAAAACAGTAAACAATGCATGCAGGGCGGAACTAGGCCAATATCCATTAATAATCACTATCCAAAAAAGAGCCACCAAATTTTGGAATCACCTACAAATGAGCAACCCCCAATGCTATCACTACGACGCCCTGAAATGCCAAGAGCTGACCATAAAGAAGAATACCCTCAGTCAACTAGTCCTGGGACTCAGTGAAGTAACTTCTAACACTACTAACAATAACCAGCCACAGGACAGTGACAGCGTAACACAAAGAATTCGACCCAACACAATCGTCGCTAAGCAAAAGGAAAAATATCTGACATATTGGGCAGAAACAACAAAAACCCAAAGCAAACTCAATTGCTACTTGGCCCTAAACAGACAATACAACATAGCTGATTACCTGACCATGGTAAAGGATAACAAACTGAGAAGAACCTTGACAAGGTACAGACTTAGCGAACATAGCCTAGCGATCGAAAAAGGCAGACACAGGCAGACCAGGCTGCCAAGAGAAGACAGGATATGCTCTCACTGCAGTCAGGGAGTAGTGGAGACAGAGATGCACTTCCTCACAGCCTGTGGAAAATATCAGGACATCAGGGAGAATTTCTACCAAAAATTCTCACAAATATGCCCTGAATTCAGAAATCTGAATGACAACCAAAAACTCCCATTCCTACTGGGAGAGGAGAGAAGCTGTGTAACACTGGCGGCACACTATGTTACAGCTTGCCATGAACAGAGGGACAACCAGTAAACTAAGAAATGAATATATATAAACAATGCGAATGTATATTTATACACTCAGGGATATACCTGTTTATACACTGTATGAATAGAACTGCGTTTATGTGCTCAACCATAAATGTATTTTGATGCTTTGGCAACATAAGATGTAACTTATCATGCCAATAAAGCGATTTGAATTGTGAATTGTGAATTGAGAGGTGTGACTGAGTACAGTGATACAGAGAGACACCAACAGAGGGAGATAGAGAGAGGTGTGACTGAGTACAGTGAGTGATACAGAGAGACACCAACAGAGGGAGATAGTGAGAGGTGTAACTGAGTACAGTGAGTGATACAGAGAGACACCAGCAGAGGGAGATAGTGAGAGGTGTGACTGAGCACAGTGAGTGATACAGAGAGACACCAGCAGAGGGAGATAGTGAGAGGTGTGACTGAGTCCAGTGAGTCATACAGAGAGACACCAACAGAGGGAGATAGAGGTGTGACTGAGTACAGTGAGTGATACAGAGAGACACCAACAGAGGGAGATAGAGAGAGGTGTGACTAGAATTAAAATGGGGGGATGGAGCTGTCGAATCCAGGACGGGAGTGAAACGTTCCCTGTTATCCTTTGTGTACTGGGTTCAGGGCGTGGAGAAGTGGAGAAGGGGTTCAGGGGTGGGGAAGGGTTTGGGAATGGAGAAGGGGTTCAGGGGTGGGAAAGGGTTCAGGGGGTGAGGAAGAGATTCAGGGGGTGGGGAAGGGGTTCGGGAGTGGGGAAGGGGTTCAAGGAATGGGGAAGAGATTCAGAGGGTGGGAAGGGGGTGGGGAAGGGTTCAGGAGTGGAGAAGGTGTTCAGGGGTGGGGAAATTGATCCATGGGGTGGGGAAATGGATTCAAGGGGTGGTGAAGTGGTTCAGGGGTTCAGTAATGTGGTTGACTCTGAACTGCACTCTGAAATGGCCGAGCAAGTCACTCAGTTGTAATCTTATTGTACAAAAAGATACAATAAGAATGAAATAAACAGACAGACCACCCGGCATCGACCCTGGCATCAGGTTAGGACACAACAAAGGCACACCCAGCCCAGTCGATCCTACAAAGTCCTCCTCATTAATATCTGGGGACTTGTGCTAAAATTGGGAGAGCTGTCCCACAGGCTCGTCAAGCAACAGCCTGACGTAGTCATACTCACAGAATCATACCTTTCAGCCAACGTCCCAGATTCCTCCATCACCACAGGGACTGCAGCGGTTCAAGAAGGAGGCTCACCACCACCTTCTCGAGGGCATCTAGGGATGGGCAATAAATGCTGGCCTTGCCAGCGATGCCCAGATCCCAGGAATTAATAAAAGAAAAATTAAAGCTATCCAGAGATAGTTCTGGTGGCCGTATTAAAAAAAACCTGCCAGTTTTGCTCCAGAATCCTGGATGGAAGACTTGTGGTTGTGGGAGATCCCTCTCATTCATCTGGTACTTGCCACAGTGGCCTTTGAAACTTTCAATTGGATGCCTGGCTCTTGAACATGCAGCGACTGGTGGTAGAGATATCGGCAGCAAAGGAAATTTGTATCTAGCATGGCTGTACTGGGCTTTATGGAGCTGTTTTGCCCACTACATCCTTGTTGCAGTTTGATCTAATTGTAGGTGATGTGCCTTGTCCTGCAATCTTGGTCTGGTGAAACACGACTGTCACCAAGTTTCCTCAGAATATGGGTTTCAGGGTGAGGCAGCAGGGCAGCATGTGATCTCAATAAAGGAGAGTGTCGTCAAATGCACATCCGTTATTTGCATTTTCCCAAGCATGTTGGTAATGACACTTTGAATCACATGAGCTCCTGTGAGGTTTATTTTATTTTTTCAAGACAGCAACTTCTGTGAGCAGGACTCAGTGAGTTGCACGCCTTAATGGCAGATTTCTATCGTCTTCTATGTCGTGTGGATAGGGAATGCCTTAGGCTTCACTGCCTTGTTTTGTTTAAGATTGTATTTGGTTCTCACTTGTCTGAGATTACGGCATGAAGGTTCCATCTGGACATCGCTGCAGGAGTTATTCAGGATGCAGGATCCTTGGCCCAGATGTTTCGCCAACAACCTTGCTTCTGTCATAAGGTCTTGAGTGGGGCCATTGTTTTGTTGTATTCATTCACGGGATGTGGGCATCACTGGCAAGGCCCGCATTAATTGCCCTTGAGTGGCTTGCTGGGCCATTAAGAGTCAACCACATTGCTGAGGGTCTGGACTCACATACAGGCCAGACCGGGTAAGGGCGGCAGATTTTCTTCCCTAAAGGACATTAGTGAACAAGCTGAGTTTTTACGACAATCCGGTAGCTTCGTGGTCACAATTACTGATTGTAGAGTCCGCGCCTTAATAACACACGGACTGGACTGCAGGAGAACGATAATAATAGATGTTTACTGCACAGAGAGTCTGCTGAACTGAAAGTACAGAAGCCTGCTACTGCTTTATATACAGGTGTGGTCACTGCTGGTACTACAGCATAAAAGCAGTTCTCTCTTAAAGGTACATACACAACAATTCTTCCCCTTTTAGATAACCAGTACATAACATTCATTTAACAATTGAATAATAACTAATTACAATTACAATTTTCTTTGTACTATATACATCAGCTGAAAGTAAACATTTATAAATTCAGTCTTTGAGGAGGCTTCCTGATCCTGTCTGGATAGCGCCTTTCTCGAGTATACTGTTCTTGCGGCGGAGTCGATTCTGGCTCATTGTCATTGGTTGGTTCGTCAGCTTCCAATACCACTGATTCTGAGATAGACTTCGGTTTCATCACCAGGTGCGCATGCTCGTGGTATGGGTTTGACTTGTTCCTGTGACTCTAGAATCTGGTCAGCATGGCGTCTCACGATGCTCTCTCCAACGTCCACTGTGTACATTAGTGGTCCCTGCCGTGTGCATATCATTCCTGGCTGCCATTTTTCTGTTCGGTAGTCGCGGGCCAAGACTGGTTGCCCTATCTTGAAGCTCCTGGTTGGCCTTTCATTGACGTGCTGGAATTGCTTATTCTCAACATCTCGTCTTATGTTTGGTTTGAGCAAGTCCAGGCGACATCGTAACCCGCGGTTAAAGAACATCATGGCTGGAGATTGGTTGGTGACTGCATGTGTCGCATTTCGGTAAGCGAACAAGAAATTACCCACCTTGTGTTGCAGTGGTATGTTGTCGTTATACATCGCCTTTACTGCTTTTTTAAAGGTTTGAACAAACCTCTCGGCCAATCCATTTGTGGCTGGATGATATGGGGCGGATGTGTAATGTTTCACCCCATTATTCCTCAAAAACATCCGGAAATCCTCGGACACAAACTGTGGTCCATTGTCGGAGCAAATCTGTTCTGGCAAGCCATTCCTGGTGAAGATGATCCATAGGACTGCAATAGTTTTCTCCGTGGTGGTGGAGGACATTTTGATGACCTCTGGCCATTTCGAATGTGCATCCACGGCGATTAAAAACATTGAGTCCATAAATGGACCAGCAAAATCAATGTGTACCTGTTGCCATGGAGATGAGGGCCACTCCCATGGGTGTAGCGGGGCCTGTGGTGGAGCGTTTTGGACTTTCTGGCATCCTGTGCATCTCTTGGTCATTTCCTCGATTTCTTTATCGATTCCCGGCCACCACACAAACGCCCTGGCTAGGCTCTTCATTTTTACCCCTCCCAGATGACCATCATGAAGCTCATTGAGCACTCTATCTCTCAACTTGGGTGGAATTACCACTCGGGATCCGCACATCAAGGTCCCACGGCACACTGACAGCTGTTCTCTCCTTGGCGAGAATGCTGGCAACAGTGAGTCACCATGTGCTGGCCATCCCTTCACCGTCAAATCATAGATCCGAGAGAGTGTCGGGTCATTTAGGGTTTCGTTCTCTATACTTGAGTTTGTAACAGGTAGACATTCGACTATGGTCGAATGGAATATCTCAACAGGGTCCACTGCAGGTGCTTCCTCCACCATAGGCAGCGGCAGGCGCGACAGCCCATCAGCGTTTCCATGCTGTTTCGTGCCCTTATACTCTATGTCGTATTGATGTGCTCCTAGAAAAAGGGACCATCTTTGCAGCTGTTGCGCCGTCATCACCGGAACGCCCTTCTTTGGGTTAAAAATGGAGACAAGAGGCTGGTGATCAGTCAGTAAGGTGAATTTCTGCCCGTGCAGGTAGTGATTGAACTTCTTCACCCCCCACACCAGGCTGAGGGCCTCCCTGTCAATCTGGGCCTAGTTATGCTCGGCTGATGTTAACGAGCGTGACGCAAAGGCTATTGGCCTCTCTGAACCGTCAAGGAATTTGTGCGACAGCACCGCTCCAATGCCGTAGGGAAATGCATCACATGCCAACCGAATCAGTAGTGATGGATTGTAGTGAGCCAATACTTCTTTTGAAGTAATTAGGCATTTACATTTCTGAAAGGCACGCCTACACTCATCACTCCACTTCCATGCTACTCCAGTTTGCAGCAGGGCGTTCAGCGGGTGCAGAATTGTAGACAAATTTGGCAAGAACTTATGGTAGTAGTTCACCAACCTGAGGAACGACCTCAGTTGTGACACATTTTCCGGCGCTGGAGCCTTGACTACTGCCTCAATCTTGTCTGGGGACTTATGCAACCCCTCTTCATCAATCACGTGGCCACAATACGAGATGTGTTTCCTGAAAAACTCGCATTTGGGGCGGTTGGCTCGTAGTCCATATTCTTGTAATCTAGTGAGCACCTGCTCCAGGTTGGCAAGGTGTTCACTGTCATTTCCGCCCATAACCAGGATGTCGTCCAAATAACACTGGGTCCCCGAGATCCCTTGCAGGACTTGTTCCATCGCCCTCTGCCAAATAGCCGGAGCTGATGCTACCCCAAATACCAGTCGATTGTACTGGTAAAGACCTCTGTGAGTGTTTATCGTGAGGTATTTTCTAGATGATTCATCTACCTCCATTTGTAGATAAGCTTGGGCCAGATCAATCTTCGTAAAGCATTTCCCCCCAGCTGGTGAGGTGAAAATATCCTCTATCCGCGGAAGTGGATATTGTACCGTGTGAAGGACTGGGTTCACAGTAACCTTAAAGTCCCCACAGATGTGAATCTTCTTCGGTTCCCCAGGCGTGCTGCTCAATGATTTCTTCATTACAGGGACGATGGGTGTGTCCCACTCGCTCCAGTCCACCTTGGACAGCACACCCGAACACTCCAGACTCTCCAGCTCTGCTTCAACGGCTGGGCGGATCGCATACGGTACCGGTCTGGCCTTAAAAAAATTTGGGTTTACATTATCTTCAATTTTTATCATTGCCGTTACGCCTTTTAGAGTCCCAAGTCCTTGCTGGAACACCTCTTTCGCATCAGTTAGAATTTTTGACCATCGTCCAGGTGTGGCGTCGTCAACTTTTTTGTCAGCCACAGTTAGTGCCTGAATGGAATGCCAATCCAATTGTATTTTTCGGATCCATTCACGTCCCAATAATGGTGGTCCTCCATCTTGTAGTATATATAGATACAGTTCCTGTGTATCCTTGCCGTTGTATTTAGCGGGCACCCTTATTTTTCCTCTGGGGTAGACTTTTTTGCCCCGTATAAGTCTTCAAGAGAATGGATATATCCTTCAAAGGAATGTGTGAGAATAGCCGCTCGTAGTCTCGTCGACTCATGACTGTTAGGGCTGATCCTGTGTCCAATTCCAACTTTACTTGGGACCCTGCTATCACGAGGGTGACCCAAATGGTTTGGTGATCCTCCTTTGCGATCACGTTGTGTAGCTTTAGACAACTTAGTCCCCTGCTCCCGGAGTCATTGTCACTACTCTGGTCTTCTGAACTACCGTCCGTCATCTTTTCTACTTTCTTGTACTTTTCCTTAGTAGTTCTTTTAGTGTTGGTTTTCGTTCCCGACCTGCAGACTCGTGCTATGTGTCCCATTTTTCCACATTGCCTGCATACTTTGTCCTTAGCCCAGCAATCCTTCTGGTCATGGGTTGTTCTGCCGCAGCGATAGCACTTTTCTGCTCCATATGCCATTTCATTAGTGCTATATTCTTGCGGTTTCTGTTGTATTTCCGCAGCTCCCCGTGATGCTGCTTCGTAGGATACTGCAACGCTGAAAGCTTTTTCTAGCGTAAGGTCCTTTTCCGAAAGTAGTCGTTTCTGGGTTCCTTCACTCTGGAGCCCGCAGACAAACTTATCCCTTAAGGTATCTGCCAGTCCTGTTCCGAACTGGCAGTGTGTCGATAACTTGCGTAGTTCCGTAAGATAGTCAGCATTACTCTCGTCTTTGTGCTGGTTTTGTTTATGGAACTTGAACCTTTCTGCTATCAGCAGCGGTGTAGGGTTTAGATGTTCCTGTAAGATATTGACAATCTCTTCAAAATTTTTCTCCATTGGTTTAGCTGGGGTAATTAAATTTCGCAATAGGCCGTACGTTCTTGCGACCATCAAATTTAAGAATATCGACGCCTTCTTTTCAGCGGCCACCTCATTTGCCCTGCAGTACACTTCAACTCTTTCCACATACGTGGTCCAGTCTTCTATTTCGTTATCGAAAACAGTGATGCTGCCACTCTTCGGCATCTTGGGTGGTTTAAAATGGCGCCTCCCGTGCTTTCCTTCTTCCCCAATGGATTAAAATGGTGCCTCCGCGCTTTTCCTTCTTCCCCAAAGGATTAAAATGGCGCCTCCTGCACTTTTCCTTCTTCCCCTTGCTGCCAATGCTGCTCCTCGCGTTCTAACAGGTAATGGCGGCGCCCCACGGCTTTCTGCGCGTCTCTTTTTCAACGCTGCCCGACTCTTCAGCACCGGCCGCGCCCTGTGCGCTCCACCCTCTCTCTCTCTGTCTTCCCGATGACGCTGCTCGGCCCCCTTACAGAGCCGCTCGCCCGAGCTCTAGCCCACCGTAGTCCGGGGAGGGTCAGCGCACGACCTGCTACCAGTCCGATTTGCTGGGACACCTTGATTGGAGAACCAGGCCCAGCTCGCCACAGCTTCCCCTGCAACTCTCTGGACTCCGATGGATCACTGGGCGGTTGCCCCCGGTCGACGCCCATTGCTCTGGCTTCGACCTCCAAGAAGCTTCTTCCCAGGGATGGATCCCCGTGAGGTGATGCAGTACTGCAGGTGAGTTCAAACCTGCTCGTTGCCACTGTAGTGTCCGCGCCTTAATAACACACGGACTGCAGGAGAACGATAATAATAGATGTTTACTGCACAGAGAGTCTGCTGAACTGAAAGTACAGAAGCCTGCTACTGCTTTATATACAGGTGTGGTCACTGCCGGTACTACAGCATAAAAGCAGTTCTCTCTTAAAGGTACATACACAACACTGATACTAGTTTTTTATTCCAGATTTCTTTACTTAGCTGCCGAGGTGGGATTTGAACTCTTGTCCCCTGTGTTATTAGTCCAGGCCGACAGGATTACTGGTCCAGTAACATTACCAGTATAACACCGTTACCATTAGCTGACAATCTCCAAATGTTCAGCTCCATTCACATCTCCTAAGATATTGTTGCACCCTGTGCCAGCCTACAGCAGGAGCTCGGCAACATCCAGGCCTGGGCTGACAAGTGGCAGCTAACAGTCAAGCTTATCAATGCCAAGCAATGACCAACTCCACTGAGAAAGGACCAGCTACCTCCTGATATTCAACGGTACAGCCATTGCCAAGTTCGCCCGCCATCAGTATCCTGGGAGTTACCATTGCCCAGAAGCTTAACTGGACCTACATATCAACAATGTGGCTACAAGAGCAGGGCAGATGCCGGGTGCTCTGTGATGAGTGACTCATAGCCTGACTCCTCAAAGCCTCTCCACCTTCTACAAGGTGCAAGTCAGGTGGGATTTCAAAATGTTAACATAAGAACATAAGAAATAGGAGCAGGAGTAGGCCATATGGCCCCTCGGGCCTGCTCCGCCATTCAATAGGATCATGGCTGATCTGAATCTAGACTCACGTCCACTTCCCTGCACTCTCCCCGTAACCCCTAATTCCCTTATCTGCTAGGAAAATGTCTATCTCCATTTTAAATTTATTTAATGTTGCAGCTTCCACAGCTCTCTGGGGTAGCAAATTCCATAGATTTACTACCCTCTGAGTGAAGAAGTTTCTCCTCATCTCAGTTTTGAAAGGGCAGCCCCTTATTCTAAGATTATGCCCCCTAGTTCTAATCTCACCCATCAGTGGAAACATCCTCACCGCATCCACCCGATCAAGCCCCCTCACAATCTTATATGTTTCGATAAGATCGCCTCATTCTTCTGAACTCCAATGAGTAGAGTCCCAACCTACTCAACCTTTCCTCATACGTCAACCTCCTCATCTCTGGAATCAACCGAGTGAACCTTCTCTGAACCGCCTCGAGAGCAAGTATATCTTTTCTTAAATATGGAAACCAAAACTGCACGCAGTATTCCAGGTGTGGCCTCACCAATACCCTGTATAACAGCAGCAAGACTTCCCTGTTTTTATACTCCATCCCCCTCGCAATAAAAGCCAAGATTCCATTGGCCTTCCTGATCACCTGCTGCACCTGCATACTAACTTTTTGTGTTTCATGCACCAGGACCCCCAGATCCCTTTGTACTGTAGCACTTTGCAGTTTCTCTCCATTTAGATAATAACTTGCTCTTTGATTTTTTTTCTGCCAAAGTGCATAACCTCACACTTTCGAACATTATATTGCATCTGCCAAATCTCTGCCCACTCACTTAGCCTGTCTATGTCCTTTTCAGGTTTTTTATGTCCTCCTCACTCACTGCTTTCCCTCCCATCTTTGTATCATTGGCAAACTTGGATATGTTGCACTCGGTCCCTTCCTCCAAATCGTTAATATAGATTGTAAAGAGTTGGGGTCCCAGCACTGACCCCTGCAGAACACCACTAGTTACTGATTGCCAGCCCGAGAATGAACCATTTATCCCAACTCTTTGTTTTCTGTTAGATAGCCAATCTTCCACCCATGCCAGTATATTACCCCCAATCCCGTGATTTTTTATCTTGATCAGTAATCTTTTGTGTGGAACCTTGTCAATTGCCTTTTGGAAGTCCAAATACACTACATCCACTGGTTCCCCTTTATCCACCCTGTATGTTACATCCTCAAAGAATTCGAGCAAATTTGTCAAACATTACTTCCCCTTCGTAAAACCATGCTGACTCTGTCCTATTAAATTATGTTTATCCAAATGCTTTGTTACTGTTTCCTTAATAATGGACTCCAACATTTTGCCAACCACAGATGTTAGGCTAACTGGTCTATAGTTTCCAGCTTTTTGTCTACTTCCCTTCTTAAATAAGGGTGTTACATTAGCAGTTTTCCAATCTGCCGGGACCTTTCCTGAGTCCAGGGAGTTCTGGAAAATGATCACCAATGCATCTACAATCCCTACCGCCACTTCTCTCAAGACCCTAGGATGTAGGCCATCAGGTCCGGGGGATTTATCCACCTTAAGTCCCATTATTTTACTAAGTACCATCTCCTTAGTGATTTTAATCGTGTTTAGCTCCTCCCCCCCCCCCCCCATTGCCCCCTGTTTGTCCAGTGTTGGGATATTTTTAGTGTCCTCTACTGTAAAGACTGATACAAAATATTTGTTCAGCGTCTTTGCCATCTCCATGTTCCCCACCACTAGTTTCCCAGTCCCATCCTCTAAGGGACCAACGTTCACTTTAGCCACCCTTTTTCTTTTTATATAGCTGTAGAAACTCTTGCTATCTGTTTTTATATTTTTTGCTAGTTTACTTTCATAATCTATCTTCCCTTTCTTAATTAATCTTTTAGTTATTGTTTGCTGGCTTTTAAATGCTTCCCAATCTTCTATCCTCCCACTAGATTTGGCTAATTTATATGCCCTTGTTTTCAGTCGAATACTATCCTTTATTACTTTACTAAGCCACGGATGGCTGTCTTTTCTTTTACTCCCCTTTTTCCTCAGTGGAATATATTTATCTTGAAAGATGTGAAATATCTCCTTGAATGTAGACCACTGCTCTTGTACCGTCTTACACTTTCATCTGTTTTCCCAGTCCACTTTAGTCAATTCTACTCTCATACCTTCATAATCTCCTTTATTTAAGCTTAGTACGCTGGTTTGAGATCCAACTCTCTCACCCTCAAACTGAATTTGGAATTCAACCATATTATGGTCACTCATTCCAAGGGGATCCTTTACTAGGACATTTTTTATTAATCCTGTCTCATTACACAGGACCAGATCTAAGATTGCCTGCCCCCTGGTTGGTTCAGTTACATACTGCTCAAGGAACCCATCCCTAATACACTCTATGAACTCTTCCTCAATGCTGCCATGCCCAATTTGATTAGTCCAGTCGATATGAAAGTTAAAATCCCCCATGATTATAGCTGTTCCCTTATTACAAGCCCCAACTATTTCCTGATTTATACTCTGACCAACAGAGTTGCAACTGTTAGCAGGCCTATAGACTACGCCCACTAGTGACTTTTTCCCCTTATTATTCCTTATCTCCACCCAAACTGTTTCACTATCCTGATCCTTTGACCCAATATCATTTCTGACTATTGCAGTGATTCCATCCTTGATTAACATAGCAACCCCACCTCCCTTTCCTTCCTGTCTGTCCTTCCTAATTGTCAAATACCCTGGTATGTTTAGTTCCCATTCATGATTATCTTGCAGCCATGTTTCCATAATGGCCACCAGATCATACCCATGTGTAGTTATTTGCACCGTCAACTCGTCAATTTTGTTACGAATGCTGCGTGCATTCAGATAAAGAACTTTCAAATATGTTTTCTGACAATTTATTCCTGCTTTTACCCCTTTTACTACTTTACCTTCATCATTATACATTCTGTCCCTTCCTGACACGCTCTGGTTTTTAATTCCCCCACTGCTACCTTGCTCTATTGCCTTCTCCGCTGTCATTTTTATTTTTCGCTCTCTTAAAACCTCCCCCCGCCCCACTAATTAGTTTAAAGCCCTCTCTACAGCCCTAGTTATTCGATTCACCAGGATTCTAGTCCCAGCACTGGCCAAGTGAAGTCCGTCCCAACAGAACATCTCTCTCCCGTCCCAGTACTGATGCCAGTGTCCCAGGAAGCAAAACCCATTTCTCCCACACCAGTCTTTGAGCCACGCATTTAACTCTCTAATTTTATTTACCCTAGCCAAATTTGCACGTGGCTCAGGTAGTAATCCAGAGATTATTACCCTTGTGGTTCTGCTTTTTAATTTGGCCCCTAGCTGCTCAAACTCCCTCAGCAGAACCTCCTTCCTTGTCCTATCTATGTCATTGGTACCAACGTGGACCACGACAACTGGATCCTCCCCCTCCCACTCCAAGTTTCTCTCCAGCCCAGAGGAGATGTCCTTAACCCTGGCACCGGGCAGGCAACACAGCCTTCGGGACTCTCGCTCTCGGCTGCAAAGAACACTAACGATACTATCCCCTACCACTACAACATTTCTTTTAACTCCCCCCACTTGACTGGCCCCCTGCTCCACGGTGCTGTGGCCAGGTTGCTCATCCTCCCCGCAGTCCCTGTTCCCATCCTCACAGGGAGTAAGAGCCTCAAACCTGTTGGACAAGAGCAAGGTCTGCGGCTCCTCCAACACTACCTCCTGGATCCCCGTACCTGCCTCACTTCTAGTCACACCATCCTGACCCTGGCCACGGACTACATCTGAATTAATTAATCTAACTGGTGTGACTACCTCCTGATGCACAGAGTCCAGGTAACTCTCCCCCTCCCTGATGTGTCTCAGTGTTTGAAGCTCGGACTCCAGTTCTTCAACACGGAGCCGGAATTCCTCAAGCAGCCAACACTTACTGCAAATGTGATCACCGTGAGCATCAATGGTGTCCACCAGCTCCCACATATTGCAGCAGCAACACATCACCTGATCTCCCATTCTATGTAATTAATTAAATTTATTAATATTATTTTTAAATACCCTCTGCCCCGATTCTAGATGATGAATATCGCACCTTAGAAACTATAAACCACAGAGTTTAAGCTTAAAAAAGAGAGAAATACCTACCAACCAATCACTTACCCGCTTTCTGGTGACGTCACACTTGGATTACATTTTACCTCTCTCCTTCCCTCTGACTTCGGAGACTGGAGATTGGTAAAAGAGGACAAATGGATGATCCCACTGCAGATAAATGGAGCATTAGTTACATTGAAACTGGACACTGGCAAAAGCAAACTTAATCAGTATGAGTGACATTAAAAACATGAAAGAAAAGCCCAAAATACAGAAAAAGTCAGTACTACTGAAGGACTATAATGGACAGAAAATAGATAGCTTAGGTGTATGCAGACTTAAAGTGACAGTCAAAGACAAAGTGCATCATCTCATGTTTTCTGTTGTGGCTGAAGGACTTGATTCACTACTGGGTGACAAAGCTTGTGAGGACTTAGAACTGGTCAAGAGAGTATACCGTATAAACTGTGCCATAAGCAGACCAGATGACTCGGTGGATTCTGTAGTAAATAATTTCCAGAATGTGTTCAAAGGTTTTGGAGTTCTACCATTCACTTACAAGATCCAGCTAAAGGAGGATGCTCAGCCAGTGGTACATGCGCCACGAAGAGTTCCAGCGCCCCTGCGTGACCAGCTCAAGAATGAACTGGACAGAATGACCACACTAGGAGTCATCAGGAAAGTCGAAGAGCCAACAGACTGGGTTAACTCCATGGTATGTGTAAAGAAAAAGAACAATGATCTAAGAATATGCATGGATCCAAAGGACTTAAATGCAAACATAAAATGTGAACACTACCAGATTCCCAAGCGAGAAGAAATCACCAGTGAAATGTCAGGTGCCAGATAATTTACAAAGCTCGATGCCTCACGAGGATTTTGGCAACTAAAACTGGATGAAGAGAGCACCAAATACTGTACCTTCAACACACCATTTGGCAGGTATTGTTTCCTCAGAATGCCTTTTGGGATAATATCTGCATCTGAAATCTTTCATAGAGTGATGGAACACGCAATTGAAGGTCTGGAAGGAGTTCGTGTCTATGTTGATGACATCATCATCTGGGGCTCTACACTGAAAGAACACAGTGAGAGACTGACTAAAGTGCTACAGAGCATACGCCGGAATGGACTGAAGCTCAACAAAGCCAAGTGTCAGTTTGGCATCCAGGAAGTCACTTTCCTAGGAGATAATCTATCTGGTAATGGAATAGAGCCAGATATGGAAAAAGTAAACGCCATACTCAAAATGCCCCGACCCACTGACAAAAAAGGAGTGCTACACATCATGGGGATGATAAACTTCATTGGAAAGTTCATTCCTAACTTGTCAGCCAAGACAGCCTGTCTGCGAGATCTGCTACGCAAAACAAATGAGTTCGCATGGACAGAAAGACATGAACAAGAGTGGATAAACCTCAAAACAGTGCTGACAACCACACCTGTACTCACCTTCTTTGACCCAACAAAAAGAATCAAAGTGTCAACGGATGCATCAACAGATGGCCTAGGTGCGGTCTTGCTACAAGCAGAGGGTGAAGATTGGAAGCCTGTTGCCTATGCCTCCAGGTCTATGACTGATACTGAGTGTCGATACGCCCAGATTGAAAAGGAATGTCTAGGCTTGGTAGATGGACTGGAAAAGTTTCATGGCTACATATATGGACTTCCCACCTTCACAGTTGAGACAGACCACAGCCCACTGGTTGCCATCATAAAAAAGAACCTGAATGAGATGTCTCCAAGGATTCAATGACTCATGATGAAGCTGCAAAGATATGACTTTGAACTGATCTACACACCAGGCAAATACATAGTGTTAGCAGATGCACTATCCCGAGCACCCACAATGAGTCATGTGAGCTCTACTGAAGAAGACGTGGATGTTCATGTGAGTATGGTCACTGCTGCGCTGCCCGTGTCAGACACAAAATCAAAGCAAATAGCAGAAGAAACAGTAAAAGATACAGTATTACAAACAGTAATAGAGAACATTCATCATGGTTGGCCAAAAGGTTCCTGTCCAAAATATTTTCACATAAGGTCAGAATTGAGTGTCGCAAGTGGACTATTACTAAAACAGAACAGAATAGTAATTCCACAGGCTCTACGTCAAGACATGCTCAAAAGGATTCATGAGGGACACCTCGGAATTGAAAAATGCAAAAGGAGAGCAAGAGACACTGTTTATTGGCCTGGCATAAATAAGGACATTGAGAACATGATAGGCAAATGTGAGACATGTCAGAAACACCAAAACAAACAAGCAAAGGAACCAATGATAGTAGCTGACATACCAACAGCACCATGGCAAAAGGTTGGTATGGACCTTTTTCATTTAAATGGTAAAGACTATCCAATAGTGATTGACTACTATTCTAACTATCCTGAGATGGCGCTGCTCTCAAGCACCACAGCAAGCAGTGTCATAATGCATGTGAAATCCATCTTCGCCAGACATGGAATTCCCAGGATTGCCGTTAGCAACAATGGTCCGTGCTTCAACTGTAAGGAGTGGCAACAGTTTGCAGCACATTATGACTTTCAACACATCACATCCAGTCCTTTGTATGCTCAGTCAAATGGTAAGGCAGAGAAAGGTGTTCAAGTTCTCAAGCAGCTACTGAAGAAAGCGACAGAAAACAAGTCTGATCCTTATCTCGCCCTGCTGAGCTACTGAGCCTCACCTTTAGACTCTGGTTCTTCACCTGCTGAACTCCTAATGGGTCGCAAGTTGCGTACCATGCTACCCTGCTGTGCAAAAGAAAAGCAGAGTAAGGAACTGAGACAGAGACTTCAACTGTTAAAGCTGAAACAGAAATCATACTATGACAAGTCATCCAAAACTCTTAAACCATTGACAAGGGATGATGTTGTCAGGATTGAGGATCCAGATGCATGGAACAGGAAAGCTACAGTTCTTGAGGAAGTAGGACCAAGGTCATACACTGTTAGAACTGAGGAAGGACAGATTCTCAGGAGGAACCGCCGTTCCCTCCTAAAAACACAAGAGACTATCGAAGAGCAAATCGATGACAATGCCGCAACTGAATCTTGTCACTCACCACCAGAACAATCTAACACAAAAACACATATAGGCTCTCATGAAAACACATCAGACTTACCTGTGCTGAGAAGATCCACACGTGAAGTAAAAAAGCCTGATAGACTTAATCTTTGAGTACAAAGAAAACTACATTGAAAATGTATTGACTGTTGAAGATGTTTATGTTGTTATTGATTGATATTGATTGATACTGATTTTGTTTAACCTCAAAGAAGGGGGATGTAATGATCAGTAACCTGTCATTCTGGAATGGTACACTAGGTGGTGCTGTATGTATATAAGAGTGGGCTACCCACGATGCACTAGGCTACCCACAAGGCAGCAGTCAAGATGGAGGCCTCTACAGATACTGTACCTAGTCCACATGTGCTCAATAAAGTGTCTAGCAAAAGCTAGCTGTTCTTTATAAAAATGACTAGTTATTAATGAACATAACACAGATGATCAGTAAAATGCAGTTATGGTAGTTTTCAAAGTTTAAGAAAGTATCGACGAAAGTTTAAGCAGAAGCTGAATTTGAAAATTGAAAAGTTGTAAGTGTTGAAATGTGTAATTTATTTGACTCAGGCTCGACAGACCAAAATGTATTTTAATTTGTATTATTCAGTGTTGTATTTAAAATATTTCCATGCAAACTGATTGATGTGTGTCTACATTGTCCAAGTAAAATCTATGTTGATGTACAGTGTTATTCAAACATTATTAAACAAGCAAATTGTGTCTGATTCATTGTCATTGAGCAGTTTATTTAACATATTTTAGTCTTTAGCCGGTTATAGATAGCAGCCGAGGGCACAAAATTGTGCTTTGTAAGCCTGAGGCAGTGTTAAAGTGATGAGACGGTTGTGTAATACAATGGCCGGAAATGATATACCATCCGAATAAATTCTGAAAGATCAGTGCAACTTAATGGCCTCCGATGTCATTTTAAACTCAAGTGAAATGTGAGCGATTTAGGTCAAGCATTTGATCACTGCCTTAAATTCACTAAATACAACCAAATAAAGTCAGTAATGAGCATCAGTGGCCAAGCCCGGGGTCCCAGAACACCACTCCCCAAATACAGACAGTGCTGAGTAAACGGAGGGTGGAAACATAAGATCCCAGAAGAATCGAATGTCACCGGTACAAAAGTGAAGCTCGAACCCGAGCTTGGAAATACCCGAACAGGACGGTGAGTTTTCGTGTCAAAGAAACACTGAACAAAACTCAAAGTAACAGCGACTGTTTCACTCAGGTCCAACTGGCGTCACCTCACTCCAAGTAACACTATTGGCGGGGAGTTTGAGGAAATGACTATCGTCTTATGAATTACATATAAATATTCTATATATATAAAGCGGCTCTTCTGTCTGTCTGTCTGTCTGTCTGTCTGTCCGCCTGGTCTCTATACGTTTGGAAGTTACAGAGCGTACCGACGCGCGCGTCGCCTCAAAAGAAAGCTTGCGATTCCGGACCGGTCATAGGCATATTTACGTTTTGGCCGGACAAAAATCCCACCCGCGGTATCCCAAAAACGTTCAGCGTTCCGCTCATTGGCATCTCATTAGCGACCGTGTGACGTCGAGGTCTTCCTGCAGTTGAGTGTCGAGTGACTCGACGATTGACCAATCCTACGCTTCGGTGACCTGACCGGTCGACCAATCGGTGCGTGTGTGGGCGGGCCTTATCCTTCTGAACCTAGGTGAGTGGCCGCCATCTTGATTTTCCACGATTTTTTCCCCCACACTTTCTGTGTGTTAGGGAACTAAGGTAAATATTTCAATTATGTGTTAGGCAATTAATTAACAATTTATTTGAGTTTTATATTGTGTTTAGCAACCCCCCCCTCCTCCTCACCCTCGCGCAGGGGGGACTCGGGGCCTGAAGCTGAAAAAATTTCTCTCTCTCTCTTTCTTCCCTCTCTCTCTCTCCTCCTCTTCCCTCTCTCTCCTTCTCCTCTTCCCTCTCTCCTCTTCCCTCTCTCTCCTCCTCTTCCCTCTCTGTCTCTCTCTACTTCCCCCTCTCAGGTGTCACGGACGGAGCGCGGGCGCGCCGCCCGAAGTTTCCCGCTCGCTAACGGCCTTGCCGGCTCCCGCGGGCCGCTTGCACTGACCGCGCATGTGCCGCCCGCACTCCGCGCATGCGCCGCCTGCACTCACCGCGCATGCGCCGCCCGCCCGCCCGCCCGCAGCGGCCGTCCATCAGCCGTGCGATATGCGGGGGACCTCAGCAACGGCACCGGACCTCAGGCGCTAGGCAGGGGGAGGGGCCGGAGAGAGGGACAGGTGGGAGGGGGGGAGTGGGAGACAGGGGAGGGGGGGAGTGGGAGACAGGGGGAGAGGGAGACAGGGGAGGGGGGAGAGGGAGACAGGGGAGGGGAGGGAGGGAGAGGGAGAGAGGGGAGGGAGGGATAGGACAGGGAGAGGACATGACAGGGAGAGGGGGGACACACAGGGGCAGGGAGACCAAATGCCCCAAAATTGCCCTCGCGCCCCAAAATTGCCCTCGCAACGCGGGGCTCCCCAGCTAGTATCTATATATATAAAGCGGCTCTTCTGTCTGTCTGTCCGCCTGGTCTCTATACGTTTGGAAGTTACAGAGCGTACCGACGCGCGCGTCGCCTCAAAAGAAAGCTTGCGATTCCGGACCGGTCATAGGCGTATTTACGTTTCGGCCGGACAAAAATCCCGCCCGCGGTATCCCAAAAACGTTCAGCGTTCCGCTCATTAGCATCTCATTAGCGACCGTGTGACGTCGAGGTCTTCCAACAGTTGAGTGTCGAGTGACTCGACGATTGACCAATCCTACGCTTCGGTGACCTGACTGGTCGACCAATCGGTGCGTGTGTGGGCGGGCCTTATCCTTCTGAACCGAGGTGAGTGGCCGCCATCTTGATTTTCCACGATTTTTTCCCCCACACTTTCTGTGTGTTAGGGAACTAAGGTAAATATTTCAATTATGTGTTAGGCAATTAATTAACAATTTATTTGAGTTTTATATTGTGTTTAGCAACCCCCCCCCTCCTCCTCGCGCAGGGGGGACTCGGGGCCTGAAGCTGAAAAAATTTCTCTCTCTCTCTCTCTCCTTCTCCTCTTCCCTCTCTCTCCTTCTCCTCTTCCCTCTCTCCTCTTCCCTCTCTCTCCTTCTCCTCTTCCCTCTCTGTCTCTCTCTACTTCCCCCTCTCAGGTGTCGCGGACAGAGCGCGGGCGCGCCGCCCGAAGTTTCCCGCTCGCTAACGGCCTTGCCGGCTCCCGCGGGCCGCTCGCACTGACCGCGCATGCGCCGCCCGCACTGACCGCGCATGCGCCGCCTGCACTCACCGCGCATGCGCCGCACGCCCGCACGCAGCGGCCGTCCATCAGCCGCGCGATACGCGCGGGACCTCAGCAACGGCACCGGACCTCAGGCGCTAGGCAGGGGGAGGGGCCGGAGAGAGGGACAGAGGGGAGGAGGGGAGGGAGAGAGAGGAGGGAGAGAGGGGAGGGGAGGGAGAGAGGGGAGGGAGAGAGGGGAGGGAGGGATAGGACAGGGAGAGGACATGACAGGGAGAGGGGGGACACACAGGGGCAGGGAGACCAAACGCCCCAAAATTGCCCTCGCGCCCCCAAATTGCCCTGGCAACGCGGGGCTCGCTGGGCAGGGGGAGGGGCCGGAGAGAGGGGCAGAGGGGAGTGGGGGAGCAGGGCAGCGGAGGGGTGGGGGGGGAGAGGGAGACAGGGGAGTGGAGGGAGAGAGGGGAGGGGAGGGAGGGGAGGGGAGGGGAGGGAGGGGAGGGGAGGGGAGGGAGAGAGGGGAGGGAGGGAGAGAGGGGAGGGGAGGGAGGGAGAGGGGAGGGAGGGAGAGAGGGGAGGGGAGGGAGAGAGAGAGGGGAGGGGAGGGAGGGATAGTCACCTAAAGGACATCGAAAGGGATCAAAGAAGGAATCTCATCCTGTGGCTGATCGAAGCATCGCAGCAAACAAAGGAACCAGGTCCCGGAACAGAGACGCACCCAGGGCTCAGTGCAGGAGTGTCCTGGAGGATCCCTGCAGGAGTGTCCAGGGACTGACCAGGGATGGGACGCTATTGTTCCATAGACAACAAAGAGATTCGCAATTATATAGCGACTTTCACATCCTCGGGACATCCCAAAGCTCTTCACAGCAAATGATGTACTTTTTCAAGTGTGGTCACTGTTGTAATGTAGGTAACAGAGCAGCCAATTTGCGCACAGCAAGCTCCCACAAACAGCAATATGTTGGGAACACCACCACCTCCAAGTTTCCCCTCCAAGTCACACACCATCCTGACTTGGAGATATATCGCCGTTTATTCATCGTCACTGGGTCAAAATCCTGGAACTCCCTACCTAACAGCACTGTGGGAGTACCTTCACCACACGGACTGCAGCGGTTCAAGAAGGCGGCTCACCACCACCTTCCCAAGGGCAGTTAGGGAAGGGCAATAAATGCTGGCCTTACCAGCGACGGCCACATCCCATGAATGGATTAAAAATAAGACCAGACCATTTGTTTTTAGTGATTATTGGTTGAGGGGTAAATATTGGCCCAGGACACCTGGGATAACTTCCCCTGCTCTTGTTCCAATAGAGGCTGCAGAGTCTTCTACGTTCACCTGAGAGGGCAGATGGGGCCTCGGTTTAAAGTCTCATCCGAAAGACAGCACCTATGAAGTTCAGCGCCCCCTCAGTGCTGCCCCTCTGACAGTGCGGCGCTCCCTCAGTGCTGCCCCTCCGACAGTGCGGCGCTCCCTCAGTACTGCCCTCCGACAGTGCAGCACGCCCTCAGTGCTGCCCCTCCGACAGTGCGGCGCTCCCTCAGTGCTGCCCCTCCGACAGTGCGGCGCTCCCTCAGTGCTGCCCCTCCGACAGTGCGGCGCTCCCTCAGTGCTGCCCCTCCGACAGTGCGGCGCTCCCTCAGTGCTGCCCCTCCGACAGTGTGGCGCTCCCTCAGTGCTGCCCTCCGACAGTGCAGCACTCCCTCAGTACTGCTCCTCATTTACTCGATCAAAACCCCTCATGATTTTGAACGCCGCTCTTTAGGAGAATGGTTCCAGGGATGAGGGACTTCAGTTATGTGGAGAGACTGGAGGAGCTGGGATTCTTCTCCTTAGAGCAGAGAAGGTTAAGGGGAAGATTGTGTTCAAAATCATAAATGGTTTTGAGAGTAAATGAGGAGAAACTGTGTCCAGTGGTA
The DNA here is from genome assembly GCF_052327205.1 of Somniosus microcephalus. Taxonomy (NCBI): domain Eukaryota; kingdom Metazoa; phylum Chordata; class Chondrichthyes; order Squaliformes; family Somniosidae; genus Somniosus; species Somniosus microcephalus. The sequence goes on from NC_140998.1 coordinate 195,680,436, forward strand.
GAAGGGTCGGTAACCAGAGGACACAGATTGAAGGTGATTGGTTAAAGAACCAGAGGAGAGATGAGATTATTTTTTTTTACACAGCGAGTTGTTGTGATCTGGAATGTGCTGCCCGAAAGGCCGGTGGAAGCAGATTCAATAATAACTTTCAAAAGGGAATTGGATAAATACTTGAAAAGGAAACATTTTCTGGGCTCTGGGAAAGGGCAGGGGAGTGGGTCCAAAGAGCCAGCACAGGCACGATGGGCCGAATGGCCTCCTCCTGCGCTGTATCATTCTATGATTCTGTTAAATCTGCCCTAAACCTTCTCTGCTCGAAGAACAATCCCAGCTTCTCCAATCCTCCACCTCACTGAAGCCATGGGGAGGAGGTTGAGGCCGAGACCATGGCTTCTGTGAAAGGGGGAATTTGGGATCAATATTTGTCAATGGAGAGAGCGGGGCAGTGGGATGGGTTTGGGGATTGCTCGCGTACAGAAGGAGGGCAGGCTGGAGGGGCCGACTGGCCTCTGTCTGTGCTGGGAAGGAGCCTGCGGGTTTGACTGATCGGCCCTTGCTTTCCAGCTGGTGGAGAGGGGGGGCCGCGGGGTCTTCGGGGTCGGCCTGTGTCGCGAGCGTCACTCCGCCACGCCCGCGATCTCACCGCGCTGCCCATCGCAAAGCGCCTTGGCGACGCTGCAGTTTGACTGGGGCCCTCCCTGGGCTGTGTGAGACGGGAGCGTCGACCGGGCTTCCTGATCCCGACTGCAATCCAGTGACCTCCTTTGTCCTCCCCTCACCCCTTTCCACCCCCTCCTCCCTCCCGGCGTGGTTTGAAAGGCCCGCCCATGTGCGAATGGACACACATGCTGCACCGGTTGCGATGGCCCACATGGTGGATCAGCCCGCTGGATTAAATGGACACCTTGGCATCAGATTTACAAACGCCCTATCGGCTCTTCTCTTCCCACTCTTGTTCTAAATACCCAGTTGTGAGTGGTTTTTGTACAGAGCACACTCCCCGACCCCCCACCCCACCAGTCCTGCAACCCTGGGCTCCAGGCTACTGACCAATCAGGCGGCTCCGCACAGACCGGGAACTTTCAATCTGCTGCACAGCAAGTCACTGATCCAACTCGCCCCGAGTGAGCCTTTGATTGAAGAAAGAAAGACTTGCATTTCTATAGCGCCTTTCACTACCTCAGGATGTCCCACAGCTCCTTACAGCCAATGAATACTTTTTTTTGAAGTGTAGTCACTGTTGTAATGTAGGAAACCCGGCAGCCAGTTTGTGCACAGCAAGCTCCCACAAACAGAAATGTGATCATCACCAGATGTTGGTTGAGGGATAAATATTGGCCTTAGGACAGCGGGGAGAACTGCCCTGCTCCTCTTTGAAATAGTGGCTGCGGGATCTTTTATATCCACCTGAGCGGGCAGATGGGGCCTCGGGTTTAACCTCTCATCTGAAAGATGACACCTCTGACAGTGCGACGTTCCCTCATTACTGCCCCTCTGACAATGCGGCGCTCCCTCAGTACTGCCCCTCCGACAGTGCAGCGCTCCCTCAGCACTGCCCCTCTGACAGTGCGGCGCTCCCTCAGTACTGTCCCTCTGACAGTGCGGCGCTCCCTCAGTACTGCCCCTCCAACAGTGCAACGCTCCCTCAATACTGCCCCTCCGACAGTGCAGCGCTCCCTCAATACTGCTCCTGCGACAGTGCGGCGCTCCCTCAGTACTGCCCCTCCGACAGTGCAACGCTCCCTCAGTACTGCCCCTCCGACAGTGCGGCACTCCCTCAGTACTGCACCTCCGACAGTGCGATGCTCCCTCAATAGTGCCCCTCCGACTGTACGTCGCTCACTCAGTACTGCCCCTCCGACAGTGCGGCACTCCCTCAGTACCGCCCCTCCTATGGTTGCACCCTGCTCTCCTTGACCATTGTCTGTATAGAACCGAGCCCCCGTCATTCAACTCTACTCTACACGAACTTTATTCTTTACCTTTCCCCTTTCAAGGTGCAGTGTGCATGTGGTGGGGCCACTGAATCCAGTGGCACGGGTGCAGACCGAAAAAACATGGTGCTTCATTGTTTTGAACATTGTGTGGGCTGTCTAGGCTGCACCTATTCAAGTGAGTGGGAAGTATACACCATGCTCCTGAAGAGAGCTTTGTAAATGGTGGAGAGACATTGAGGGGGAAAGTGGTGAGTCAATCCTCGCAGAGTACCCAGCCTCTGCCCTGCTCTTTAGTCACTGTGTTGTTACACTTGATACAGTTAAGCTTCTCCGCAATGTTGTCTTTCAAGAGGCTGTTGGGTCATTCGCCAATGTTGGTGCTGTTGAGGGCCCGGGATGGTCGCTGGGCTTATTCTTGTTCGAGACGGTGATAATCTAGGAATTAAGCACCGTGAATGTTGTCTACCCCTATTGATGGTGAAGCCAAGTCTTGATGTTGAATCTAACTATTGAAGTTAGTGACTGAGGAAATTCTAACCAATAATCACGTGACCGAGCCTGATAAATATTTTTAACAGAAGGAAACGAGAACTTCCTCTTGCTTCGCTAACTAACACGTTCGGTCATTTCTCTCTGTCCAGTTCAGACTCAACAGCAGCAAGTATGAGGTGTTCCGTTCTCGAGGTCTCCCTTCTACTGGCCGTTCTAAATCCAGGTATGATCTATAATCACATTCAATTTTATTTTCAGTCGAGTATTGACAATCATAGTCTCCAGCACTGTTGCTTGTGTAGATATATCTGTCCCCATCGGTCTAATGCCTCCGTGTTGTGGTCTCCAAACGGTAGCTGCATTTCAAAGTGGACTTTGCTTATATTCCGTGCGGTATTGGCAAACGCGTAGCAAGAATTATCAAATTAATCACAAAGTTATTTTGAATGTAACAATGACTGACGATATCACTTGTTTGATAAGACTGAGGATCTGTGTAGAAGCGGCATTTGAAACAGCGCGAGGCACAATCAGTTCATGACCCCGCCATTTTCCTTATTCGCTAAGTTTACTAAAACAACACCATCGTTAATAATGGATCAGCAATTCAAACTACCGTAAATTATGCCCAGAAATGGCCATCAGTCTCCATGTTAGATTCACTTGCTCCCGCTGGGTGATCGTCTGCTGTTGAAACACGAGAATGAGCAACAGTATTCGACAAAAGACAAGACTGTAGAGAGGGCTTTAAACTAAATACTAGGGGGGGGGGATCAGGTGAGCGGGAATTAAAAAATTCAAAGAGAAAGGAGAAGGCAATAGAGCGGGGTATTGATGGGGTAATGGTGGCCAGAGTGTGACAGGAAGGGACAGAACGTATAAACATAAGAGTGCATCAGAAAGTGGGGTCAAAGCACAGGAAAATAGTAAAAAGACAAAATTAAAAGCTCTTTATCTGAATGCACAGCATTCGTAACAAGATAGATGAGTTGATGGCACAAATAGATATACATGGGTATAACCTGATTGCCATTACAGAGACGTGGTTGCAAGGTGACCAAGGCTGGGAACTGAATATTCAGGGGTATTTGACATTTCGGATGGATAGACAGAAGGGAAAAGGAGGTGGGTGGCTCTGTTAATAAAGGATGAGATCAGTGCAGTAGTGAGAAATGAAAGTGGCTCAGAAGAGCAAGATGTAGAATCAGTTTGGGTGGAGATAAGAAATAATAAGGGAAAGAAGTCACTGGTGGGCCTAATCTATAGGCCCCCTAACAGCAGCTATACTGTTGGACAGAGTATAAATCAAGAAATAATGGAGGCTTGTAAGAAAGGTACAGCAACAATCATGGGCGATTTTAACCTTCCTATTGATTGGACAAATCAAATTGGCCAAGGCAACCTCAAGGAAGAGTTCATAGAGTGTATCCGAGATGGTTTCTCAGAGCAATACGTTGTGGAACCAACCAGGGAGCAGCCTATCTTAGATCTGGTACTGTGTAATGAGACAGGATTAATAAATTATCTCATAGTAAAGGATCCTTTAGGAAAGAGTGATCATAGCATGGTTGAATTTCAAATTCAATTGGAGGGTGAGAAAGTTGGGTCTCAAACCAGTGTCCTGATCTTAAATAAAGGCAATTACAATGGCATGAGGGCAGAACTGGCTAAAGTGGACTGGGAAAATAGATTAAAGGGTAAGATGGTTGATAAGCAATGGTAGACATTTAAGGAGATATTTCATAACTCTCAACAAAAATATATTCCAGTGAGAAGGAAAGACTTTAAGAGAAGGGAGAACCACTTGTGGCTAACTAAGGAAGTAAAGGATGGTGTCAAATTGAAAACAAAGACATACAATGTTGCCGAGATTAGGGGAAGGCCAGAGGATTGGGACATTTTTAAAAAACAGCAAAGGATGACTAAAAAAGTAATAAAGAGAGAGAAGCTGGATTATGAGAGTAAACTAGCAAAAAAATATAAACAGATAGTAAGAGCTTCTACAGGTATATAAAAAGGAAGAGAATAGCTAAAGTAAATGTTGGTTCCTTAGAGGATGAGACTGGGGAATTAATAATGGGGAACAGGGAAATGGCAGAGACTTTGAACAAATATTTTGCATCAGTCTTCACGGTAGAAGACACTAAAACCATCCCAATAACACATAATCAAGGGGCTATAGAGAGGGGGAACTTAAAACAATCATTATCACTAATGAAAAAGTACTGGGTAAAATAATGGGACTAAAGGTGGACAAGTCCCCTGGACCTGACGGCCTACATCCTAGGGTCTTAAAAGAAGTGGCTGCAGAGAAAGTGGATGCTTTGGTTGCAATCTACCAAAATTCCCTGGATTCTGGAGAGGTCCCAGCGGATTGGAAAACCGCAAATGTGACGTCCCTATTTAAGAAGGGTGGGAGACAGAAAGCAGGAAACTGTAGACCAGTTAGGCTGGGCCTATACTCATTGGAGTTTAGAAGAATGAGAAGTGATCTTATTGAAACATATAAGATACTGAGGGGGCTCGACAAGGTAGATGCAGAGAAGATGTTTCCCCTCATGGGGGAATCTAGAACTAGGGGGCATAGTTTCAGAATAAGGGGTCACCCATTTAAAACTGAGGTGAGGAGGTATTTCTTCTCTCAGAGGGTCGTGAATCTGTGGAATTCTCTGCCCCAGAGAGCTGTGGAGGCTGGGTCATTGAATATATTTAAGGTGGAGAGAGACAGATTTTTGAACAATAAGGGAGTGAAGGGTTATGGGGAGCGGGCAGGGAAGTGGAGCTGAGCCCAAGGTCAGATCAGCCATGATCTCATTAAATTGCGGAGCAGGCTTTAGGGGCCAAATGGCCGACTCCTGCTCCTATTTCTTATGTTCTTATGTTAAGACACAGTTTCAGAGCTCCTGTGATACTGCTGTCTTCAGTGTGCAATCGCTGTATCGGGTCGCTGTGGTTCCGGGCTCCGTTCAGTGAAATGCGGGGGCAATTTATAATTTAAATATTGACATAGATAGAATGATCTGAAAAGTTTCAGCTCACGTTGGACAAGGCTGCACATTGTGCAAAGCGATCTTAGTCCGTGAGGCTCCACAATATTTACTGAAAAAAGGGAAAAATGGCGTCGAGATGGATTTAAGGAAGTAACTTCTTTACCCAGAGAGTGGTGAGCATGTGGAACTCGCTACCGCAGGGAGTGATTGAGTCTAGATGAATTTAAGGGGAGGCTAGATAAGAATATGAGGGAGAACGGAATAGAGGGTTATGCTGATACACTTAGATGAGGAAGGATGGGAGAAGGCTCAAGTGAAGTATAACCGCTGGCATGGTCTGGTTGGGCCAAATGGCCTGTTTCTCTGCTGTACATTCTATGTAATTCTATGTTGTGGCAACACGCCACCATTGGACATAATCCGCTTGCGGCAGCACGGACAGTTTACGCAAGCGCACTGCCGGCAGCAGCCGCCCCCAGCCGGGGGCCCTTTCCTCCGGCAACTTGTTTCCCGCAGGGACAGGCTGCCGGGAGCACTTCCTGTCTGGGGAGTATTTAAGTGGTTGCGCGGGCTTTTCAAGCTCTCTCTTTGCCATGATGTGAATTAAAGCAGTTGTGTTCCACCAACTCTGGTCTCGACTCCCACGTTTGCCGCGATATCTCAACACTGGTGACCCCGATGCTCAGGACGAATCCTAAGCTAGCATGGCGGATACAAACGCAGTCACAGTTAAACTACCGGACTTTTGGGAGAACCTGGCCGAGGCCTGGTTCATTCAAGCCGAGTCCAGATTCCGGCTGAGAAGCATCACAGTCGACGCCACGAAGTACGACTACCTCGTCGCCTTGCTCACCTACGCCACAGTCCCCAAGGTTTGGGCAGCGCTGCAGGATCCACCAGTGGAAGGCAAGTACAAACATCTGAAGGCCGCGCTTCTTAAAAAATTTCAGGCGCCCTCTTACCAGCGCAACTGCCAACTCCTCGACCTCCCAGGCCTTGGTGATGCTTCACTGTCGGACCTGCTTTCCCACATGCTGTCCCTCTCGGACGACAAAAACTCCGGCGCCCTCTTTCGCACGCTTTTCATTCAGCAGCTCCCCGCCAGCATCCACCCGCTCATTGTGGAGTCTGGCTCCACGGACCTGAATGAGATAGCTGAAAAGGCCGACCGGCTGCTCTCCGCGCAGACCGCCCGCGACGTCGCGCCCGACCTCACGGCAATGACCACGCGGTCTCCCCGGCCCACTAGGCCCGACCGCCCTTCCACTCCGGGTCACTGCTACTACCACACCCGTTTTGGCACTAGGGCCCAACGCTGCAAGCCACCGTGCACTTTCAAACCCCCCCCCGCACCGGCCCCCACGATGGCCGCGGGGCAAAAGGGGCCCCTACTGTACGTCACCGATGACAGCACCAACCGCCGATTCCTGTGCGACACAGGAGCCCAGCACAGCATCACCCCCGCCTCCGCCCTCGAAATCCAACGCGGCGCACGGGGTATCACGCTGGCCGCAGCCAATGGCTCTGACATCCGCACATACGGCACCCGCATGGTCACGCTCGACCTCACAGGCCGCCGCTACCACTGGGAGTTCCTCACAGCCAAGGTCCTCTGCCCACTCATCGGCGCCAACTTCCTACGCGCCCACGGCCTCCTTGTCGACATTCCGAGGCACCGCCTCGTCGACATCAACACTATGGCCCCCATCCCTGGCGCATTCACCCCGGCCCGTTCGGCCGGCCTGACGACCTACTGCCTCGCCAGTGCCACGGACGACTACTCGGCACTTCTAGCCGAGTTTCCCGCCCTCACTAACCCGACCTTTTCGGCCAAAGCCGCCAAACATGGTGTGGAGCACTATATCCCCACCACCGGCCCCCCGGTCTCTGCCCACGCCCGCAGACTCAACCCGGCCAAGCTGGAAATCGCGCGGGCCGAGTTCACCACCATGGAGCAACTCGGCATCATCCGCCGCTCCAGCAGCCCTTGGGCCTTGCCCCTCCACATCGCCCCCAAGCCCGGCGGAGGCTGGCGCCCCTGCGGGGACTACCGCCGCCTCAACGACGCCACCACCCCCGACCGATACCCGATGCTGCACATCCAGGACTTCTCGGCCCGACTGGCCGGACGAACCGTCTTTTCCAAGGTCGACCTGGTGCGCGGTTACCACCAAGTCCCCGTACACCCCGCGGACATCCCCAAAACGGCCGTCATCACCCCATTCGGCCTGTTCAAGTTCCTGAGGATGCCCTTCGGCCTCAAGAATGCAGCCCAGGCTTTCCAGTGCCTTATGGACTCAGTCCTCCGGGACCTGAACTTCCTATTCATCTATCTAGACGACATTCTCGTGGCCAGCTCCACCAAACAGGAACACCTCGAACACCTTCGCATCCTGTTCGGGCGCCTAGCCCAACACGGGCTCATCCTCAGCCCGGCGAAGTGCCAATTCGGCCTAGCCGAGATCGATTTTCTCGGCCACCACATCAACCCTGCTGGGGCCGTCCCCCTGCCCGACAAGGTGCAGGCCGTCCAGCAATTCCCCCGCCCCAAAACCATCAAGGGCCTCCAGGAGTTCCTCGGGATGGTGAACTTCTACAACAGGTTCATCCCCAGAGCTGCAGCCCTCATGAAGCCCCTATACGACTCCCTCCGAGGTAAATCCGGCAAGATGGCCGTAGCCTGGACCACTGACACGTCAGCCGCCTTCGACGCCACCAAAAACGCGCTCGCCGACGCCACCCTGCTCGCGCACCCGAGGGCCGATGCCCGGGTAGCGCTCATCATCGACGCCTCCAACCATGCGGTCGGAGCCGTGTTTGAGCAGTGGGTCAATGGCGCGTGGCAGCCACTTGCCTTCTACAGCCGCCAACTGCGCCCCCCGGAGGTCAAATACTCTACTTTCGACCGCGAGCTCCTCGCGCTCCACCTGTCGGTCCGCCATTTCAGGTTCCTCCTGGAGGGCCGCCCCTTTACCACGTACGTGGACCACAAGCCGCTCACATACGCGATGGCCAAGCACACCAACCCTGGTCTGCTAGGCAGCAACGCCAGCTCGCGGCCGTGTCCGAGTTTACCACGGACATCCAGCATGTCTCCGGTAGAGACAACATTGTCGCCAACTGCCTTTCCCGTCCCGCCATCTGCGCGAATCACCTAGCGGTCGACTACGCGCAACTAGCAGCGGCCCAGCTCACGGACCCAGACCTCCTCTCGGCGGCTACCAGCCTGCCAGGGCTACGCCTAGCCAAGGTCGCGCACGGGCCCGAAGCCACGGCAGTCACTTGCGACGTCTCACTCGGCCAACCCAGGCCGGTCGTCCCTGCAACCTGGCGCCGCCGCATCTTCGACGCGCTCCACGGGCTCTCCCATCCGGGTTCCCGCGCATCTGTCAAACTCCTCTCCCAGCGCTTTGTCTGGCGTGGCCTCAGCAAAGATGTTCAGACTTGGGCCAACACCTGCCTCGCCTGCCAATGGGCTAAGGCACAGCTGCACACAAAAGCACCCCTGGGAGACTTCGAGGTACCCAGCCGCTGCTTCGACCACGTACACGTCAACATCGTCGGTCCTCTGCCGCCATCGCAAGGCCGAAATTATCTCCGCACGATGGTCGACCGCTGCACACGCTGGCCTGACGCAGTGCCGCTGACCTCCACCACCACAGCCGACATCGCCAGGGCGTTCGTTAACACCTGGGTCGCGAGGTTCGGCGTACCGGCCGACATAACCTCCGACAGAGGCGCCCAGTTCACCTCCGAACTCTGGACGGCCACAGCACGCAACCTTGGGGTGATGCTCCACCGAACCACGGCGTACCACCCGCAGGCCAACGGGCTGTGTGAACGCTTCCACAGGTCACTCAAGGCCTCACTCCGCGCCGGCCTGCAGGACAGTACCTGGACTGACCGACTACCGTGGGTGCTACTAGGCCTATGCACCGCGGTCAAGGAAGACCTCCAGTCCTCAGCAGCGGAGTTAGTCTACGGACAACCGCTGCGCGTACCAGGCGAATTCCTCCCGGAGGCTACCACACCTTGGTCGGCCGAATAGCAGCGGATCAACTCTTTCTCTTCCGCTCAACAGTTCGCCCCACTTCCGGTCAACCGACACGGCGAACTCGCACCTCACGTCCCGCCAAACTTACAGCAGGCACGCTTCGTCTTCGTGCGACACGACGCGCACCGCGGACCCCTGCGACCCCCGTACGATGGACCGTACGAGGTACTACAAACCGGGGACAAGGTTTTCAAGCTGCGACTCGGCGACAGGGTCGAAACAGTCTCCATCGACCGACTCAAACCAGCACACACAGAACCAGGGGAACAGGTCCCCGTGGCCCGACCTCCAATTAGAGGCCATCCCGCCAGCAAGCCAGCACAGCCGGTGGCAAACCGCCCGGCCCCACCAACTAGACCGGTGACCACTCAGAGCCGCTCCGGCAGAACCATTAGACCACCGTCACGACTCGTCCACTCCTCCTAAGCGGATTCTGGAGGGAGCTCTGTGGCGACACGCCACCATTGGACATAATACGCTCACGGTGGCACGGACAGTTTACGCAGGCACACTGCCGGCAGCAGCCGCCCCCAGCCGGGGGCCCTTTCCTCCGGCAACTTGTTTCCCGCAGGGACAGGCTGCCTGGAGCACTTCCTGTCTGGGGAGTATTTAAGTGGTTGCGCGGGCTTTTCAAGCTCTCTCTTTGCCATGATGTGAATTAAAGCAGTTGTGTTCCACCAACTCTGGTCTCGACTCCCACGTTTGCTGCGGTATCTCAACAATGTAACATTTTCAGCCAATAGTCCTGCTTCCTGGTTCGAGCCAAGACCCGCTATTCTCATGCGAGTGGAATCGCATTATGTGATAACACATCAACATTAATTGTAAGATAGCATCGGGGTAACATAGTGGCCAGGGCTGGGGGAGGGGAGCTGACACCAAGCAACTGTCAGACCCTTAGTTCCACCTCCTCTGACCACACAGGACACAGCTCTCTGCATCTGAAAGGCTCGCAGTGAAGCACAAAGTGTAACAGATGGTTGAATGAGCAACGACTAAAGAAATAAACTGGATGAGGAGACACTGGGATCCGCTCGATGCGAGTGTGGGGAGGGGGTGTGGTGGCGGGGGGATAGTGGCGGGGGGAGGGGCGGTGCAAACAAGTCGAAATTTGCCCGGGAATTTGGCTCCTTCCATCAAAAGGGCAGCACTTCACCGGCGGGGCGGCGCATTGCTCCAAATATGTGAGAGCAACAAAACAAAGGCCCCTCTGGAAGGCAGGGCCGGGGCTGGGAAAGCAGCGGGAAATTTGAAAGCAGGAAATTATTGCGTCAAGTTTAACACCGTCACGTTTACCTGTTTGTTTGGCGTTAATGCATCCACTATTTTAACTGAACATTGATCCCTTTTTCTCCTTGTTTTTTTATTGGTGTAAAGGCTCGGTTTAATTATTGGACAGAGTAATGTCACATCGATGAGCTGAGTGCCTCTACTATAACATATTCAGTTTTCTGCGAGTTAGAGGTCGGCCGGGGGAGAAGTGGAATAAATGGGTTTGGAGGTAACAAAGGCCTGGCTGACGGTTTCAGCAGCAGGTGAGGTGAGGCAGGGCGGAGTCGAGTAACGTTACAGAGGTGGGTGTTGGCGGCCTTGGCGATGGTGAGAATATGGGGCGGGAAACTCAGCTCAGGGTCCAATAGGACGCCAAGGTTGTGAAAAGTCAGCTTCAGACTCAGGCAGTGGCCAAGGAGAGGGATGGTGTTGGTGCCCAGGGAACAGAGTTTGTGGGTAACGGTGGATATTTATCGGGCAGTGGCCAGGGAGAGGGATGGTGTTGGTGCCCAGGGAACAGAGTTTGTGGGTAAAGGTGGATATTTATCGGGCAGTGGCCAGGGAGAGGGATGGTGTTGGTGCCCAGGGAACAGAGTTTGTGGGTAAAGGTGGATATTTATCAGGCAGTGGCCAGGGAGAGGGATGGTGTTGGTGCCCAGGGAACAGAGTTTGTGGGTAAAGGTGGATATTTATCCAATCTCATACAGTCCCGTTTAATATCACACTTTGCTCCCTGTGCAGGTACCGCGAGGGATGGAGATGATGGAGATATTCCGGAACTGGTTCTTTCGAACGGGTCCAGCCCGGTTTTGCTGCCTTGTTTCTCCCGGTCTCCGACTCAAATTGATGAGATTCAGTGGACATTTCAACCTGCCTCAGGAGACAATGGGATGGCACTTTGTGCAATTGATAAGAACAACACTGAGTGCAGCTCCCCGCGGTTCCCACATATAACACTGGCTGAGACTGAGGGTTTCAGGACGGGGAATTATTCTCTCTTGTTCACGGCGACAATGGAAGATGCCGGAAATTACGACTGTTTGCTGTATTCTGGACACAAGGAGAAGAAGATGTTAATCCGCCTCATAGTGATTAATGGTGAGTTACTGGAAGCAGTTTATGGTGTAGTTATTTGTGTATGATAGTCTCACACAAACTGTTTCACCATTTTCCGTATATCCGCCACTGTTCCGTTAAATTCCGTGCCTTTAAATGCCAACATCTTGACAATTTGTGATGTGGAAAAACGCAGCATTAAAACAGTGTTGCTTTCTTGCTGGGCAGGTTATTGTAGGCCTCGGAAACACTTTCTTGTTCAGTAAATGTAAATTCTCAGCAATTTATTTATCTTTATTGTGAAAACTATGGGAAATCCCGCAGTAAAGTCTCAACCGGTAAAGATCAGATCCATTTCCGGAAAATTCCCTCAGCACTTCTGCTCAAATCTCATTGAGGTAGAAACTGACTTCAGTGGAGCTGAATATCGGGCGGCGGGTGTAACAGGCGGACAACACATGACCACACGTTCTACACTGTCGGTTAAAATGAATTTCCAGCCCACAGGCTCGGACTAGTAAGGTCCCAATATGGCGGGCAGGAAATGTGTACATTTGCGACTGAAAGTGCGCCTCCTGACATATTGGGTGAGAACAGGCGAGGGGCATCCTTTGCCAATGCCTGAAACAGGCGTTAGGCTCTTTGCATTTGCTAATTTGAGGCCAATTCTGTAAGATTGGTTTATCATGAGGCGGCCAGGCCCCTCTCCAGATGTACTCTTGGAAACCAGCTCTAGGAATTGCCTGCTACAAAGAAGCAAACTAATGTAAGATCACATATTAAAGGGCCCCATTGCACCTCCCAACACCCCCTCCACGTTGCTCCAAACACGACCTGCTGATCCCGGGACCCCAACATTGAACCCCGCAAATCCTGATCCAGGCCCTGATCCCTGACTCGGCTCAATCCCTGATCCCTGGCTCAGACATCTATCATCAACCCCCAACCATGGCCGTGAACCCGATCCCCGACACATGCCCCCATCCCCGATTCTCGAGTCCGGCCCCAATCTCTGACACTTGAAACAGGCCATGTTCACCGAACGCTGAATCCCGTCCCCAGCTCCGACCCGAGACCCCAGTCTCATCCCCGACCCAGGCACCGACCCCTGAAGCCTGACCAAGGCAGGGATTCCTGAACCTGGTCTTCACCGGCGAGCTGCCTCTGGACGCCCAGCATGTGCCTGCAGCACATTGGTCTGACATTAATGAGGCCCAAGGCCCGATAGGCCTACCTGTTTTGAGGCTGTGCCTTTCTTGATAGAATAGTGATTCTGCACTGTGTAATAGTGGTGAGTTTGAGGAGAAGGAGCCAAAGTGGTTTGCTGCATTGATTTGCGGAGAATGAAGGGAAGCGGGGTGGTTGTATTGTGAGTATTTTGAATAATGATCTTGTTAGTGGTAGAGCTGTGAGCAGGGAGAAAGAGCAGTATCGCTACCTTGACAACTCTCCTGAGGTCATTGAACGTCTTTCAGTGTGGCAGCCATGTGCTGGGATGAACGTTCCTTGCCTTGCTCTCCTCACTGGCGGTGGAGGTGTTTCGGGAACAGGATGTCCCTCCTCCCGTCCACTGTCTGCATTAATGCCACCAACGTGACAATGAAGAAACTTGGGGCCCTAATTGGATCTTTTGCAGCAACGTTATCCCTCTGACAACGTTTCCCGCTGTCTGTAGACAAAGTGCACCTCCCCTTTAAGAGTTGCTGTCTCCCGTTAAGGGTCGGGAGACACACCCGATTTCCGGACCTAACCCGAAACAGGAAAAATGGCACTGCACAGTGGGGGAAGGGCTGGTGGCACGTGTGTCATTTTAATGAGTTTCAAGCAGGAATTTAAGGTGGTGCCTGGGACTATGTGACATGACGTGTGCAGCATGTGCGCCTGACCCTGTGCGCAAGTATTCGGCCGCGAATGCAGTTCTAGGCCATAATTTAATCTATGGTGTCTTTTGTCAGTTTAACCAGTTATCCTCTTCCCACAGTGTCTGTGATCCCAGCCGGCCCGATTCCCCTGGGAAGCTCCGTAAATCTGACCTGTGAGATGCCCGGGCTGTCCTATTTCAACAGTATCGATTGGAGCATTGAAAATACCCGAGTAACTTGGAAAGGGATTGAAATCCTGTGGAAACTGAACAATGCGCTGATTCATGAAGACAAGCGGCACAAGTTCGATTTCAGAAGTTTAATCATCAATAATTTTCAACTCCCCGATGCGGGATGCTACACATATACTGTAAGATTGAAGAATGGAAAGATTTGCTCTTATAGTCGTCTCTTGGAGATATCAGGTTAGCCCGCATCTCAAACTATACTTCCATTTGCCCACATGATTGATGTCAATATCTCGCCAGTATCACTTGTCGAAAGTGGAGTTGGCAGGCTGCTCTGTCCTGCTTGGTGCTGAGCTGCCCGAGTGCTGTTGTGACTGCACACAGCCGGTCGGCTGGTGAGTCTTTCATTGAACTCTCGACTTGAGCAATGAAGGCAGTGAAAAGGCTTCAAACAGTCAGGAGGTGATCCAAATCACCGCACAGTAACCAGCCTCTGCCGTCCTCCTGGATCCAGAGTGCTCTGTTTAAGCTTCTGGCCAGGATTCTATTAGTTGGTTTGGAAGTTGCAGTGCTGCTGAAGGTCATGGGGAGGCGGTGGTCTTTCTGTTGCTTGAGATGGTCGTCGACAGGCACTCCTGTGGTACGAATCGTACCAGCCATTGTCCTGTTGTAAGTGTGAAAGGAGCTGGCCACGGCAGAATGGTCAGCGAATAACCCCACTCCCGATCTTATGACAGAGAAAATGTTACTGACAGAACATTTGGATGGTGGTTGGGCCAAGGATGCCTGCCTGAGTTACGCCAGATGTGAAGTCCTAACGCTGTGATGATTGGCCTCGACACCAGCTGCCATCTTCCTGTGTGTCATCCAAAACCCACTCAGTAGAGTGTTACACCTGACTCCCATTGACATTAGATTTTTTTTCTATGAGGATTTGATGTTATTCTCAATAGAATGTTGCACCTTGAAGATTGACAGTGCAGCAGCACATGGTCAATGTGGGTTTTTGTACCTTCATACACTTCCCTTGGAGAACAGTGTGCAGCAGTGGAAGGATTCGCAGGCAGATTAACAGTCTGATAGGCCACCACCTGAACACTCCTTCCATGGCTGTAACCATCCTTACACCAGCCAATAGGGAGGTTCGTTCCAGAGGGCGAACTCTTATGGGCTTCCTAATGGAGGTCACTCACACCCACTGGACCCGTGTATCCTACTGGATATCAAACTAGTGATCCTCTCGCATTGTTCAATCCCATACCACTTCTGACTCAGAGGTGGGAACGCTCCGACCAAAGTCTAGTAACTGCAGGAATGAATCAGGAGATGAGACATTGTAAACCATTCAATGTTGGTATGTATGTGTGAGGCGGGGGTCGGTGAGCTGTAAATACAGTGAAATTTGTACCAGAATTATGGATCCTTTCAACAAATGGGCAACAGTTGATTGTGGGTATTGTGCAATGTTCAAAATCTGTTAGCAATAAACCCAAATGCTCTGTGTAAAGTAGCAGTGGGTGGGAGACTGTTCCTACAGAATCCATTTGCACACTGACAGTACCTGACTTATACTTGGGGAGATCCCTGTCCATACATAATCTTGCTGAACTTCGCTCCAAGCAGGTATTTGAAAGCAGGGAGTGAAGGTGTCATGTTTATCCCAATGACATTTACCTTCTTTGTAAGACATTGCTATGTCCAGTACTTTAATTGCCGTTTGAGCAGGTCGAAACATCTCCGTGATATTATTGGACAGGGTAATGACAATTAATGAGTTTTCCACCCGTACTTTAACATGGCTGTTTTATGTTGAAACTTTTTCAGTGTTAGTATAACCCTAAGCACATTTCAAAATCTATCCAGAACCTATTGGAAATTTCCTACCAAATCTTCACATGCATTGAACCCCAATCACTACCTCCAGAAATACCTAATTGTTCAGTTTGTTCTTAAGCTGCAAATGACGTTGGTAAGACCGTGTTTATTGTCCATCCGTGGTTGCTTCAGGGCAGTAAAATTGAGCCAAGTAGTGTGGGACGGGAGTCCCCTGTAGCCCAGGTCCCTCCCTGAAGGACATGAGTCAACCATTGAGGTCGTTTTTGCAACGACCTTCATCGATAATTTTCAGCCTCAGTATCTATTTTGATCAAATTCCTTTATTTATGTTAATTTGTTGTCATTTTCTGTAGGAACTGCACCTACTTCTCTCACTACAGATAATCCACTGACAGCAACATCAGGTGAAACTTTAACCTCATGAACTCCACGGTTACTGTTTGTTTACATAAGAAACAGGAGCAGGAGTCGGCCAATCAGCCCCTCGAGCCTGCTCCGCCATTCAATAAGATCTTGGCTGATCCAATCTTGGCCTTAACACCACTTCCCCGCCCGCTCCCCGTACCCCTCGACTCCCTTGTAATTCAAATGTCTGTCAATCTCCGCCTTGAATATGTTCAATGACTCCGCCTCCACAGCTCTCCAGGGTCGAGAATTCCAAAGATTCACGACCCTCTGAGAGAAGAAATTCCTCCTCATCTCCGTCTTAAATGGGCGACCCCTTATCCTGAAACTGTGCCCCCCTAGTTCTAGATACCCCCACTAGGGGAAACATCCTCTCAGCATCCACCCTGTCAATCCCCCTCAGAATCTTATATGTTTCAATAAGATCACTTCTCATTCTTCTAAACTCCAATGAGTATAGGCCCAGCCTGCTCAACCTTTCGTCATACGTCAACCCCTTCATCCCAGGAACCAACCTCATGAACCTCCAGTGCAAGTATATCCTTCCTTAAATATGGAGACCAAAACTGTACGCAGTACTCCAGGTGCAGTCTCACTAGCGCCCTGTGAAGTTACATCAACCTTCCCTCAACCTTTTTATACTCCATACCCCTTGCAATAAAGGCCAACACTCCATTAGCCTTCCTAATTACCTGCTGTACCTGCATGCTAACTTTGTGTTTCATGTACTAGGACCCCCAGATCCCGCTGTACCGCAGCATTTTGTAGTCTCGCTCCATTTAAATAATAATTTGCTTTTTCATTCTTCCTTCCAAAGTGGATAACCTCACATTTTCCCACATTATACTCCATCTGCCAAATGTTTGCCCACTCACTTAACCTCTCTATACCCCTTTCCAGACTCCTTGTGTCCTCCTCAAGACTTGCTCACCCACCTATCTTTGTACCATCAGTAAATTTGGCTACAGTACACTCGGCCTCTTCATCCAAGTCATTAATATAGATTGTAAATAGTTGAGGCCCCAGCACTGATCCCTGTGGCACCCCACCAGTTACTGATTGCCAACTGGAAAATGACCCATTTATCCCGACTCTCTGTTTTCTGTTAGTTAGCCAATCCCCTAACCATGCTAATATATTATCCCCAACCCGCGCACTCTTATCTTGTGCAGTAACCTTTTATGTGGCACCTTATCAAATGCCTTCTGGAAATCCAAATACACTACATCTACTGGTTCCCCTTTATCCACCCTGTTTTTTACATCCTCAAAGAACTCTAGCAAATTTGTCAAACACGATTTCCCTTTCATAAAACTATGCTGACTTTTCTTGATTGTCTTATGATTTTCTAAATGTCCTGCTATTACCTCCTTAATAATGGATTCCAGCATTTTCCCAATGACAGAAGTTAGGCTAACTGGCCTATAGTTTCCTGCTTTCTGTCTCCCTCCTTTCTTGAATAGGGGCATTACATTTGCAGTTTTCCAATCCGCTGGGACCTCTCCAGAATCCAGGGAATTTTGATAGATTACAACCAACGCATCCACTATCTCTGCAGCCACTTCTTTAAGACCCTAGGATGCAGGCCATCAGGTCCAGGGGACTTGTCGACCATTAGCACCATTAGTTTGCCTAGTACTTTTTCTCTAGTGATAGAGATTGTTTAAGTTCCTCTCTCTCTATAGCCCCTTGATTATCTATTCTTATTGGGATGTTTTTAGTGTCTTCTACCGTGAAGACCGATCCAAAATAATTGTTTAAAGTCTCTGCCATTTCTCTATTTCCCATTATTAATTCCCCAGTCTCCTCCTCGAATGGACCAATGTTTACTTTAGCTACTCTATTCCTTTTTATATACCTGTAGAAGCTCTTACTATCTGTTTTTATATTATTCGGTAGTTTAATCTCATACTCTAACTTCTCCCACTTATTTTTTTTAGCCTCTGGCCTACCACTAATCTTCGCAACATTGTATGCCTTTTCTTTCAATTTGATACCATCCTTAACTCCCTTAGTTAGCCGCGGTTGGTGCATCCTTCTCGTGGAGTCTTTCTTTCTCACTGGAATACACCTTTGCTGTGATTTATGAAATATCTCCTTAAATGTCTGCCACTGCTGATCTACCGTCTTACCCTTTAATCAATTTTCCCAATCCACTTTAGCCAACTCTGTCCTCATACCCTTGTAATTGCCTTTATTTAACTTTAGAACACTTGTTTCAGTCCCAAGTTTCTCACCTTCAAACTGAATTTGAAATTCTACCATGCTATGATCACTCTTTCCTAGGGGATCCTTTACTATTTGATCATGAATTAATCCTGTCTCATTACACATTACCAGATCTAAAATAGCCTTCTCCCTGGTTGGTTCCTCAACGTATTGCTCTAAGAAACCATCCCGAATACACTCTATGAACTCATCCTCAAGGCTATCCTTGCCAATTTGATTTGTCCAATCTATATGATGATTAAAATCACCCATGATTATTTCAGTACCTTTCTTACAAGCCCCCATTATTTCTTGATTTATACTCTGTCCTACAGTATAGCTACTGTTAGGGGGCCTATAGACTACTCCCACCAGTGACTTCTTACCCTTGATATTTCTTACCTCCACCCAAACTGACTCTACATGTTGAGCTTCTGAGCCAATATAATTCCTCACCACTGCAGTGATCTCATCCTTTATTAACAGAGCTACCCCACCTCCTTTTCCTTTCTGCCTGTCCTTCCGAAATGTTAAATACCCCTGAATATTCAGTTCCCAGCCTTGGTCACCTTGCAACCACATCTCTGTAATGGCTATCAGATCATACCCATTTATTTCTATTTGTACCGTCAACTCATCTATCTTGTTATGAATGCTGCATGCATTGAGATAAAGAGCCTTTAATTTTATCTTATCATTTTTCCTTACTCTGACTCTATTTTCTGGTGCACTCTTACGCATGTACGCTCTGCGCCTTCCTGATGCATTCTGGTTATCGTTACCCCTGTCGTTGCCCTGCACTATTGCCTTCTCCTTTCTATTTGCCTTCCTAAATACCCCTTCACCTGAACCCCTATCATCTATTTCCAGCTTAGCTTTTCTCCCTTCTGCTTGTACCCTCAGGTTCCCATCCCCCTGCCAAGCTAGTTTAAACCCTCCCCAACAGCACTAGCAAAATCCCCCGCGAGGATATTGGGCCCTTTCCCGTTGAGGTTCTACCTGTCTGGCTTGTAGAGGTCCCACCTCCCCCAGAAACGGTTCCAATTCCTCAGGAATCTAAAGCCCCCCCTCTGACACCATCTCTCCAGCCCGCATTCATCTGCTCTATCTTCCTATATCTGTACTCACTAGCACGTGGCACTGGTAGTAATCTGGAGATTGTTTGTTACCATCTGGCAGTCAATTACACCTGGGGAAAGATGGGTGAAAAGTCTAACATGATTTGCATTCAACCAAGATTTGCATTCACGTACCGTCCTGAAGGAAGTTTGTGTTAGAAATGAAGTATGCAGAAAAGGAGGGAAATTCAACAATAGCGCGCCCCCTAGAGGCCGGAGCAGGGGTGAAGTGGAGGGTAGAAATAAACACTATAATCTTATGCTTTTTTTTAACTACCAATGGATTGGCACCAGTTTGCCCGAGTGAGCCTTGACTTACTGGTAGCATTGTGGCCTCTGAGCCCAAAGGAGTCGGTTTCGAGCCCAGTTTCCAACAATACTGGAGAGTGGAAATGTAAGATCTGACTCACAATTCCAGGTTGATTCCAGCCAAATACTCTTTTCTGCTGGGTGTGGGCGCCAGACCCATAAGACTCTCCGGCCTCATCAACTGGAATAAAGATGTTTACGGCCATGGAAAGAATAGACACGTGGTGGCCCGTCAGACTCCTAATCCGCCGCCGACGAATCCTTCCACAATGACACACTATTCTACTAGGGAAGAGTGGGGAAAATCTCATTTGTTTCCAACAAGTTTTCATCCAAAGTCAGTCTGTAAAAACACACGTCAAAACTGGCGGAAACCCCGGAGATAAGCTTTAAGCACGAGCCTTATTTCATCCTTCACTGCTACAATCTGTAAAGCGGAGCATTTGATCAGAAAGAGAATGCAGTTCAAATTAAACATGGCTGTAAATTTTCGATGATGCATATGAAAGTTGCAATATTTAGTGTAAGCATAAGGACTTCCATTATTAGCCGTCTCTGCAAACCCCCCCCACCCCACCCCAGCACACCCCCCCACCCCCCAGCACACACCCCACCCACCCCAGCACACACCCCCAGCACACAGCCCATCCCTCCACCCCCCAGCACACACCCCAGCCACCCCCAGCACACACCCCACCCCACCCCCCGCACCCCCCCCAGCACACCCCCCCACCCCAGCAACCCCCAGCACGCACTCCCCCCCACCCTAGCAACCCCCAGCACACCCCCCCAGCACAACCCCCCACCCAGCACACACCCCCAGCACACCCCCCACCCCAGCACCCCCCAGCATACCCCCCCAGCACACCCTGCCACCCCAGCACACCCCCCCAGCACACACCCCCACCCCAGCACACACCCCCAGCACACCGCCCCCCCGCCGCAGCACAACCCACCCCACCCCCATGATGATGCTCACCAAGTGTCAGTGGATACAGTGATACAGGACACTGGGACGTTGAAACATGACCGACTGGCTGTAAAATGCAACTACAGCATTTCGGCACGTCCTTACACTGAGAATTCACATTCTGACGTGACGTGACGGTGGGGAGGAGGTCAGGAAGTTGGGCGGGGTGGGGAGGGTGTCAGAAAGTTGAGTGGGGTGGGGTGGGGAGGAGGTCAGGAAGTTGGGTGGGGTGGGGAGGAGGTAAGGAAGTTGGGTGGGGTGGGGAGGGGGTCAGGAAGTTGGGTGGGGTGGGGGTCAGGAAGTTGGGTGGGGTGGGGAGGAGGTCAGGAAGTTGGGTGGGGTGAGGAGGAGGTCAGGAGGTTGGGTGGGGTGGAGAGGGGGTCAGGATTTTGGGTGGGGTGAGGAGGAGGTCAGGAAGTTGGGTGGGGTGGGGAGGAGGTCAGGAAGTTGGGTGGGGTGAGGAGGAGGTCAGGAGGTTGGGTGGGGTGGGGAGGGGCTCAGGAGGTTGAGTGGGGTGGGGAGGGGCTCAGGAGGTTGGGTGGGTGGGGAGGTCAGGAAGTTGTTTGGGGGGTGGGAGATGGTCTTAACCCGCGAGGGTGAGCCCTGTCTGTTCCAAGTGAGCTCTGTTCTGTCTGGAGTTCGCAGTCAGAATGGCTCGAATTACACTTTGCAAAGTAACTGATTACGTCGGCTGGGAGGATCTAATTACACATTCCAGAGAAACTGCTGGGTGTGTCTTGTCCTCCAAGGGGACCAATCAGCAATCAGGACTTGTCATCCAAGGGAACCAATCAGAGCTTCTTTAGTCTCTATACATAACATAAGGACATAAGAGTTCTGACGAAGGGTCATCGACCTGAAACGTTAACTCTGTTTCTCTCTCCACAGATGCTGTCTGACCTGCTGAGTATTGCCAGCATTTTCTGTTTTTATGTTATATTATATAAGAACAATAAGAATTAGGAGCAGGAGTCGGCCATACGGCCCCTCGAGCCTCCTCCACCATTCAATAAGATCATGACTGATCTTCGACCTCAACTCCACTTTCCCGCCCGATCTCCATATCCCTTGATTCCCCTAGATTCCAAAAGTCTATCTATCTCAGCATTGAATATACTCAATGACTCAGCATCCATAGCCCTTTGGGGCAGAGAATTCTAAAGATTCACAACTCCCTGAGTGAAGAAATTCCTCCTCATCTCAGTCTTAAATGGCCGACCCCTTATCCTGAGACGATGCCCCCTAGTTCTCGACTGTCCAGCCAGGGGAAACAGCCTCTCAGTCTACCCTACAATCGCCCTCAGAATCTTATATGTTTCAATGAGATCACCCCTCATTCTTCTAAACTCCAGTGTATGGGCTCAATCTACTCAATCTCTCCTCATAGGATAACCCGCTCATCCCAGGAATCAATCCAGTGAACCTTTGTTGCACCGCCTCTAAGGCAAGTATATCCTTCCTCAGATAAGGTGACCAAAACTGTGCACAGTACTCCAGGTGTGGTCTCACCAAAGCCCTACACAATTGTAGCGAGACTTCCTTAATCTTGTCCTACAGCCCCCTTGCAATAAAGACCGTCTTGCCATTTGCCATCCTAATGGCTTGCTGTACCTGCTTGCTAACTCTGTGCTTCCTGTATGAGGACACCTAAATCTTTCTGAACACCAACATTTAATAGTTTCTCACCATTTAAAATATATTCTGTTTTTCTATTCTTCCTACCAAACTGAATAACCTCAGATTTCCTCACATTATACTCCATCTGCCACCTTATTGCCCACTCACTTAACCTGTCTATACCCCTTTACAGGCTCTTTGTGCCCTCCTCACAGCTCACTTTCCCACCTAGTTTTGTAACGTCAGCAAACCTGGATACATTACACTCGGTCCCTTCATCTAAGTTATTAATATAAATTGTGAATAACTGAGGCCCAAGTACTGATCCTTGCGGCACCCCACTAGTTACAGCCCGTCAACCCGAAAATGATGAGTTTATCCCTACTCTCCGTTTTCTGTCCGTCAACCAATCCTCTATCCATGCTGATAAATTACCCTCAACCGCATGAGCCCTTATCTTGCATAACAACCTTTTATGTAGCACCTTATCGAATGCCTTTTGGAAATCCAAATTTACTATCTACCCTGCGAGTTACATCCTCAAAAAAACTCTAATAAATTTGTTAAACACAATTTCTCTTTATAAAACCATGTTGACTCTGCCTAATGATATTACGATTTTCTAAATGCCCTGTTACCACTTCCTTAATAATGGATTCCAGCATTTTCTTGACAATTGATGTCAAGCAAACATTGGACGGTAGTTCGATGTTTTCCCTCTCCCTCCTTTCTTGAATAGCGGTGTTACATTTGCTACCTTCCACACCGCTGGAACTGTTCTAGAATCAAGGGAATTTTGGAAAATCACGACCAATGCACCCACTATCTCTGCAGTTATCTCTTGTAGAACCCGAGGATGTAGGGGTCCAGGGGATGTGATGGCTTTTAGTCCCATTTGTAAGGGGGGCATCTTTTAACTGGTTTATGGTACTTTAGCTGGCCAGCAGCCTTTGCTGCTGCACTCTAAACCAATTTACAAACAGCGGTTTCGAATCGCTACCCCTCCTTCAGTTCTGAGTGGAGGAACTTATAATTAATGATTTTAAAACGGAGAAGTGGTTTGGATGAGAGAAAAATCAAGTTTTATTACCTAAATAATCTACAATCAAAAGAATAAACTATACCACACGAACACAGTAATCACAGTAAAACTATATAACAGGGGGTTGCAGACAGCGAAAACGAGGGATAAAATGGCTCCAATGTTACTTAAACAATCTTAGCAATTACCTTAAATCACCACCCCCTAACTCCTGCTAGGTTGCCTTGTTGAGGAGTCAGAACACCTTGCTCACCTGTGGTCCAGCGAAGTAAAAGAGAGAGTGATAGCTTCTCAGCAGCTATCTTTTATACCTGGTGAGGTCCTGCCATTCTGCCCTGCAAGGGCTGTGTGCAAAATTCCCGCCCAAAGGGTCCAATACACAAGAGAAAGCTGTGATTGGCTAACTCAGAGTGGTTGGACTGGGTTAATGTGTCTTCCGGAGCTCCCTGGGCTGAAACAAAAGGGAAATACAACTGCTCTATTGTCCAGAATGCTAGGTGATTTAAATCCATTCAGTTCTTAAACAGTTCCCATTCAAGATACAGAAGTCTCTTCTGCAGTTTAGATGTATCCACTCAATATATAAACAAATGCTAATAGCATTCAAATGCTTTGTAAACAAAGCATTGTCCTGTGGTAAAGTTTTGTCTCCATTGAACCTTACTTCCAGACACAGAAAGCTGCTTTCCAAGCCCCTTTGTCTTCGGCCATGTGGTGACAGCCATTTTTATCCCTGGAAATTTAAAAGCACAACGCCCAGGGATTCTTTAATCAAAAAAAATTAATCTTCAGAACTGTAAATTATTGCGAATTCTTACAGTCCGCCCTTGGATACTTCCAGCTCGCTTGTAGTATCCTCTTGAAGAAATGAGCAATAATTTCTGACCCCTCACAAACAACCATCCCCTGTATTTACCTAATAGCTATCTGCCACTGATCCCCGTCCCATCTATTCCCCTTAAATTCAAGAAAAGAAAACCATGGTACGGTAGGCATCTTACAGATACTTCAGTTTTCAATAAGGGGCCTCATACCCCTACACGCTTGTAAAATTATACAATGTAAACCAAATTTACAAACACCTTTTACGTTATAACTTATTACAAAATGTAATCAAAATGATCCCAAGCACGGAGAGGGTCCTATGCCTCTGCTCAACTTGGAGTTGTCACAAAATGATTCCAAGCACGGAGAGGATCCTACGCCTCTGCTCAACTTGGGGCTGTAACACAAGATACAAAAAAACATTAAACATTTGAAACAACATGCTTAAATAAAACCCTGACCATCACGTGCCGATGATGGGTTGCGAAATTCGAGTGGGTATTGCTCCTCTCACCCGGGCAGTAAAAGTACTTTACACCCCCCTGTTGATTGTCTTAAACTTTAAAACAGGCAGAATGGATTTACAGACCAGCCTGTCCGCCAGCCCCAAGCCGTTCCCTTGTCCTTTTGTGGAGGCGGGGTACCCCTCATGTTTAAAATATATCTTAGCACAGACCGAGACCGGGGAGCATGGGATCTCGACTCCCAGTCCCTCCCCCTCCCATCTTCCCTCGACTGGCTGCAGAAAATGATGGGTGCCTGTGTGGCGGCTCTCCCTGGCCCCACCCAGATCCGGCCACCCACTCATCCTTCCTGTGGTAAACCACTGTTTGTATTCCTGTTTGTCCTGTTTGTATTCCACTGTGTACATGCCTGGACATGCCTCGGCTGACTCCTCCCACAGGTCCTAGTATAAAGGTGACTGCTCCCCAGCCCTTGTATCCTGGACCGGTCGACCACTCGAGGCAGACCTCCATTCTGTTGTTAATAAAAGCCTTTAGTTACTCTTCTAACTCTCAGTCTTTTATGAGTAATTGATAGCGCATCACTTCCCAGCCACACTTACCCTCTTTGCCCGTGGGCCCCCGGGTGAGTTCCTCCCTCCCCCAACCGCACCCACGCGACTCTTGGGTCTCCCCCTCCCTATACGATCTTTCCCGGGCCATCACCACCCACCCCCGGGGAACGCGTCCCTATCAGACAAGGCGCCCGCGCTTCCCCATCATGACTCCTCAACAGCGAGGTCTCCCGCAAGTGAACTTCGGTCAGGATAGTGCTGGGTTGGGGGCCGTGCCCCACCCAGCTGGGGCCATCTCCTCCCCGTAGGAGGAGTAGGCAAGTGCCTCCGGACCTTGTCCAGTTTTTCCCGAAGATCGCTGCGGGGTCTCCTGGATTCGTCCAGTGGCGAGGTGATCCCCAACATTCCGTATCCGTATCTTTATTCGATGCCCAGCTCGGGCTGGGCGAACGGGGCAGCTTCTTTGTCCAATCTCCTGCAAAAACTTAAATGGACATGCAGCCAGGTCTCTCACTGACCTGCTGCCTTAGGTGGAGACATGGTCGGGTCCCTTGACCTTGGACCAAAATACAAACATTCGGCACACATGTAAACTTAAACTCTTTAAACTTAAACTTCAAACTGGTTATATGAAACTAAAATTTACACCTTAAAGCAAGCTATATGCACACCTAGCTATAATACAAGTGCTGCCCGACTCCGGATGGCCAGGCTAATCTCTGGCACTGTCGCAGATTGCTGCTGGCTGCAGCGAAGCTGGACTGCCTCCTGTCTCTGGTCCCCCGCAGCTTATGGCTGTTGAGTGGGGACCCCTGTTCTTTGGCTTCTCCCTGGTTCGGGAGACCACCCTACCCCACTGTAAAGTGGGTGACCATGCTTCCTTAGGCTGGGGCACCCGCTGAGACCTTCTGAGGGGTGTCTCTATGGGGGAAAATTTGGCTGGCGGACCCTGAGCTTGGGTCACAGCCCCAGCTGGCTGGGAACCTTCTCCCCCATGTCCAAATAGCCTGCACTGTATAATGTACCTGGCAGCCTGCCGGTGCAAATCTCTCTCTGGGTTTGTCTGCTCTTCCCTGCCCACTCCTGTGCTGGGGGCAGGTATACTCTCACCACCCGCTGCTGGTGGCTGGAAATTTTCCTCCCCATGTTTAAAACCTGGTGTCAGCTCCCTCCCTATGTCTCCTGCAAGAGGGATTGCTAGCCCTGCCCCCCCCCAGGGTCCCACATCATGGGGAGGGACCACTCTAGAAGCGGGCTGGGAAGCTGGTCCCTTTAAACAGGCCACTGCACCTGCATGAATCTGCTGTTCGGAAGACTGGGGGATTCCTGTCTCCAGACCAGCGCCTGCGCGGGCAGTTTCAGTGAATGAATGGGCAGCAGCTGCTGATTTCTAATCCCAGGCTGCTGTTTCTTTGTTTCTGAGCCACCTAATCCTTTTAAATTTGAACTTTGGGCAAAACTAGGGTCCCACTGGGGTAGTGAAGCGTTCCAATTGGTGGGCTGGACAACTTTTCCCTGGAAGCAAGCCACATTGCCTGTCTTTGTAGGCTGTGAACTTGAACTTACATGGACAGCAAACTCATGTTCCCTCACCCAGGTGGCTTTAAATGGGGAATTTTGGACCTGCCTTTTGTCTGGGGCCAAAACTATCCCCTGTGTGCCTCCCTTGTCCCGGATTTCTGCTACTGGACCTGCTCTACAGGGGTCCCAGAACTCTCCTTCCCTGTTCCCTGGCTTAAACAGCTTACTCTGAACATGAATGGCTCCTCCCCCCACACAAGCCACAGTGCTTACCTGTGAACTCGAACTTGCTGTGGGCTGAGGATTCCTATTCTCAGGCTCACTCCTCACAGGCGGACCGTACCTCCGTTGTTGGAGGGGGTACACTGATCTTGGTCCCCGCCTGCATAGCGGGACCTGCTGGTGTTCTCCTACCACCCCATTGTCCACCACTCCTCGCTGCCAGAGCTCCTCAAGACTCGGAGCTGTGGGCTGCGGCCTTGGGGTCTCTAATTCCCTAGCCAGCCTTTCCCTGGGTGTTGCCTCTGGGGCGGTTTGATTTGGGTTGCCAGTAAAATCCAGCTGACCTGCCTTCGGGCTGATCACGCAAATCATTCCCCTTGCTACCTTTAAAGCCACGTTAAGGCTTTCTGGCCTAGAAATTCAGTAGGCTTTGCGCCCACTTTTCGCCCAAAGAGGGTTTCTGCGCCAGTGTAAGAGGGTGCGCTGATATTCAGCGCTGCGGTAATGGCGGCGGTAGCCGGTAGCGCTGCGCCGACACCGATGACGTCATCGGTGTGCGCAGTGCCCCGGTACCGCCCCGTTTCCGGCCCCAACCCCATATTTAGTTGCGGCCGCCTCTTCTGCAGCGGCCGCAAACAGCGTTTGAAAAACGGGGCCGTACTGCTGCGCTACTGGGGCGCTTTAAGGTGGAGGTGCGGTCGGCCGCTTTTTCGGCGGCCGCCTGCCCGCACCTCCCTCCCCGGCCTCCTACACCACCCCCCCCGTGGCATTGGTGGCTGATTCCCGCGAGCCCGGCACTTCTCCGTGGTGCCGGGCTCATTTGCCAGCAGAATCCAGCGGCGATCTCACGGCTGCAGGCAGCTCCTCCTTAAGAGAAGGAGGAGGCCTGCAGTACCCCAGCCTGCCGCACCGCATCGGGTGGCGCAGTGGCAGCTGGAGCACTGAAATTCACTTTCAGCGCCCCAAGCGGAGGCGGGCACACCCTGGAACAGCGCCCGGTTCCGACTTGGGGCGCTATAAGTGAATTTCTGGCGCGCGCAACTGGCTCCGCGCGCAGCGCTAACTTTTGGGCGTTAGCCTGCTGGCGGGCCTTAACTGAATTTCTAGGCCTCTATCTCTGCCCTACAGGGGCAATGATCTGCTTCACCAAACCTGGCATTCTCTTCCCTCAGTCTCATCTCATTTTCCCTGGCCTCAGTGATTTGGTACTTTCGGAATTCTATCTCGTTTCTCGCATGGCTCTCTCCCTCGCTAGCTTCTTGGGTGAGGTGTGCATTCTCCTCTTGTAGCCCCATCTCTCTGTCCCTCGCCTCTGTGACTTCCTGCACAAGGCGCTCTATAAATGCCTGGCATTTCGTGACCTCTAGTGTGAGGCGTGCATTCTCTTCCCGCACCCTCATACCACTAGCTCTGGCCTCATACACCTCTCTGAGGCGTTCTACCTCCGCCTGGCATTTTTCAAGCTGGGACTCCCGATTCTTGGCCTCTTCAACCTCCTCCTGCACCCTCTTCTCACCCTTCTTAACCCAGCCACCTATACCATGATAGGTAAGCCTACACGCTGCTGCTAACATCCGCAGGGGTACCCACATACTGAAAACAACGAGAGAAACAAGAGCTGATGCTTTCTCCAGATCCAGACCACTTATTAAATCAAAACCTGCCTCCACTCCTACCTGGCTCGCCATTTGTAAGGGGGGCATCTTTTAACTGGTTTATGGTAATTTAGCTGGCCAGCAGCCTTTGCTGCTGCACTCTAAACCAATTTACAAACAGCGGTTTAGAATCGCTACCCCTCCTTCAGTTCTGAGTGGAGGAATTTATAATTAATGATTTTAAAACGGACAAGTGGTTTGGATGAGAGAAAAATCAAGTTTTATTACCTATCAGTGCGTCGGCGGGAATCCTGAGCGGCAGAGCGGGGTATAAAAGTCCCCAGAGACCAGGTAAGGCCTCAGTGTGTCGGCGGGAATCCTGAGCGGCAGAGCGGGGTATAAAAGTCCCCAGAGACCAGGTAAGGCCTCAGTGCGTCGGCGGGAATCCTGAGCGGCAGAGCGGGGTATAAAAGTCCCCAGAGACCAGGTAAGGCCTCAGTGCGTCGGCAGGAATCCTGAGCGGCAGAGCGGGGTATAAAAGTCCCCAGAGACCAGGTAAGGCCTCAGTGCGTCGGCGGGAATCCTGAGCGGCAGAGCGGGGTATAAAAGTCCCCAGAGACCAGGTAAGGCCTCAGTGCGTCGGCGGGAAACCTGAGCGGCAGAGCGGGGTATAAAAGTCCCAGAGACCAGGTAAGACCTCAGTGCGTCGGCAGGAATCCTGAGCGGCAGAGCGGGGTATAAAAGTCCCCAGAGACCAGGTAAGGCCTCAGTGCGTCGGCAGGAATCCTGAGCGACAGAGCGGGGTATAAAAGTCCCCAGAGACCAGGTAAGGCCTCAGTGCGTCGGCGGGAATCCTGAGCGGCAGAGCGGGGTATAAAAGTCCCCAGAGACCAGGTAAGGCCTCAGTGCGTCGGCGGGAATCCTGAGCGACAGAGCGGGGTATAAAAGTCCCCAGAGACCAGGTAAGGCCTCAGTGCGTCGGCGGGAATCCTGAGCGGCAGAGCGGGGTATAAAAGTCCCCAGAGACCAGGTAAGGCCTCAGTGCGTCGGCGGGAATCCTGAGCGGCAGAGCGGGGTATAAAAGTCCCCAGAGACCAGGTAAGGCCTCAGTGCGTCGGCGGGAATCCTGAGCGGCAGAGCGGGGTATAAAAGTCCCCAGAGACCAGGTAAGGCCTCAGTGCGTCGGCAGGAATCCTGAGCGGCAGAGCGGGGTATAAAAGTCCCCAGAGACCAGGTAAGGCCTCAGTGCGTCGGCGGGAATCCTGAGCGGCAGAGCGGGGTATAAAAGTCCCAGAGACCAGGTAAGGCCTCAGTGCGTCGGCGGGAAACCTGAGCGGCAGAGCGGGGTATAAAAGTCCCCAGAGACCAGGTAAGGCCTCAGTGCGTCGGCAGGAATCCTGAGCGGCAGAGCGGGGTATAAAAGTCCCCAGAGACCAGGTAAGGCCTCAGTGCGTCGGCGGGAATCCTGAGCGGCAGAGCGGGGTATAAAAGTCCCCAGAGACCAGGTAAGGCCTCAGTGCGTCGGCAGGAATCCTGAGCGGCAGAGCGGGGTATAAAAGTCCCCAGAGACCAGGTAAGGCCTCAGTGCGTCGGCAGGAATCCTGAGCGACAGAGCGGGGTATAAAAGTCCCCAGAGACCAGGTAAGGCCTCAGTGTGTCGGCGGGAATCCTGAGCGACAGAGCGGGGTATAAAAGTCCCCAGAGACCAGGTAAGGCCTCAGTGCGTCGGCGGGAATCCTGAGCGGCAGAGCGGGGTATAAAAGTCCCCAGAGACCAGGTAAGGCCTCACAGCGTCGGCGGGAAACCTGAGCGGCAGAGCGGGGTATAAAAGTCCCCAGAGACCAGGTAAGGCCTCAGTGCGTCGGCGGGAATCCTGAGCGACAGAGCGGGGTATAAAAGTCCCCAGAGACCAGGTAAGGCCTCAGTGCGTCGGCGGGAATCCTGAGCGGCAGAGCGGGGTATAAAAGTCCCCAGAGACCAGGTAAGGTCTCACAGCGTCGGCGGGAATCCTGAGCGGCAGAGCGGGGTATAAAAGTCCCCAGAGACCAGGTAAGGCCTCACAGCGTCGGCGGGAAACCTGAGCGGCAGAGCGGGGTATAAAAGTCCCCAGAGACCAGGTAAGGCCTCAGTGCGTCGGCGGGAATCCTGAGCGACAGAGCGGGGTATAAAAGTCCCCAGAGACCAGGTAAGGCCTCAGTGCGTCGGCGGGAATCCTGAGCGGCAGAGCGGGGTATAAAAGTCCCCAGAGACCAGGTAAGGTCTCACAGCGTCGGCGGGAATCCTGAGCGGCAGAGCGGGGTATAAAAGTCCCCAGAGACCAGGTAAGGCCTCAGTGCGTCGGCGGGAAACCTGAGCGGCAGAGCGGGGTATAAAAGTCCCAGAGACCAGGTAAGGCCTCAGTGCGTCGGCAGGAATCCTGAGCGGCAGAGCGGGGTATAAAAGTCCCCAGAGACCAGGTAAGGCCTCAGTGCGTCGGCGGGAATCCTGAGCGGCAGAGCGGGGTATAAAAGTCCCCAGAGACCAGGTAAGGCCTCAGTGCGTCGGCGGGAATCCTGATCGGCAGAGCGGGGTATAAAAGTCCCCAGAGACCAGGTAAGTTTTACCAATCTCCAGTCTCCAGTCTGGAAGGAGAGAGGTAAAAAGTAATCCAATTGTGACGTCACCAGAAAGCAGGTAAGTGATTGGTTGGTAAGTATTTCTCCCTTTTAAGCTTAAATCTCTTTGGTTTATAGTTTCTAAGGTGTGATATTCACCATCTAGAACCGGGGCAGAGGATATTTAAGAATAATATTAATAAATTTAATTAATTACATAGAATGGGAGATCAGGCGATGTGTTGCTGCTGCAATATGTGGGAGCTGGTGGACACCATTGATGCTCACGGTGATCACATTTGCAGTAAGTGTTGGCTGCTCGAGGAATTCCGGCTCCGTGTTGAAGAGCTGGAGTCCGAGCTTCAAATACTGAGACACATCAGGGAGGGGGAGAGTTACCTGGACTCTGTGTATCACGAGGTAGTCACACCAATTAGATTAATTAATGCAGATGTAGTCCGTGGCCAGGGTCAGGATGGTGTGACTAGAAGTGAGGCAGGTACGGGGATCCAGGAGGTAGTGTCGGAGGAGCCGCAGCCCTTGCACTTGTCCAACAGGTTCGAGGCTCTTACTCCCTGTGGGGACAGGAGCAGGGACTGCAGGGAGGATGAGCAACCTGGCCACAGCACCGTGGAGCAGGGGGCCATTCAAGTGGGGGGAGTTAAAAGAAATGTTGTAGTGGTAGGGGATAGTATCGTTAGGGGGATAGATAGAGTTCTTTGCATCCGAGAGCGAGAGTCCCGAAGGCTGTGTTGCCTACCCGGTGCCAGGGTTAAGGACATCTCCTCTGGGCTGGAGAGAAACTTGGAGTGGGAGGGGGAGGATCCAGTTGTCGTAGTCCATGTTGGTACCAACGACATAGATAGGACAAAGAAGGAGGTTCTGCTGAGGGAGTTTGAGCAGCTAGGGGCCAAATTAAAAAGCAGAACCACAAGGGTAATATTGGGCCAGAAATTCCAGGCCAGAAGCGTGAGTGCGCTCGGGGTACTCACGCTTCTGGCCGTTGGAAATGCCGGCGTTCAGCAGGAACAGCGCATGCGGGGAACGCCGGCATTTCCAGACCTCGAGCGCGTGCGACTGCACAGGCAGCGCTTGCGCAGTGAACTTCGTGGATTTCATTCATGAAATCCGTGAGGGTAAGTCCTCAGAACTTACACTGAAAAAAAGCAAGTGTAAAGTGGTTCATTGGCTGCGGAGGAAGATATATTTTATCGTGGAGCTTTTGAAATGCAATATTTTTGTTTGGGAAAGGGAGGGAAGTTATTTTAAGAAATTTTAAGTAAGTTTTAAAGTTAAAATTTTTTTTTTTTTTTAAAAGGGTTTTCAGAACGGTAGGTAGAAGGAGCAATTGTGGCTGTGTGAATGGAATGTGAGAATGAGTTATGTATGTATGTCCACATGTATTCCTTTACGTATATGCATGTATGTTTTAT
The DNA here is from genome assembly GCF_052327205.1 of Somniosus microcephalus. Taxonomy (NCBI): domain Eukaryota; kingdom Metazoa; phylum Chordata; class Chondrichthyes; order Squaliformes; family Somniosidae; genus Somniosus; species Somniosus microcephalus. The sequence goes on from NC_140998.1 coordinate 195,713,000, forward strand.
ATTCCTTTACTATGAATGTATGTTTTTAATTATGATTTTCCAATAAGTTACTTTCTCTGAAAGTCATAATTAAATAATACATTCATACACATAAGTAAAGGAATATATACATAACATGCAAAGGAATATATACAGACATACATACTTTCAGAAGCTCCACGATAAGAAATATCTTCCTCCGCAGCCTCTGTAGCAACTGTACCCATGCTTTTTTCATGTGTAAGTTGTAATGACTGGACCTCACTGAAAGCATTAATGAAAGCGGCGAATTATACTGCGCACGCGCTGCATGTGCAGTCGCACGCGTTCTGCCTCTGAACCCCTTCGTTCAGAGGACAGGAAATGCCGGTTTTCCCCACATGCACTGTGCATGCTGAAAACCGGCATTTCATCCGGCCAGATGCGTAAGTACCCCGACCGTACTAGCGCATTTGGAAGGGAATTATTGGGCCAACATTTTACATGTCAATAAAATAAAAAATTTAACACTTGCACCACTTGCCCCCTCGCACCTGCGACAGGGTCCAAGGAGGTGCATTGCGCAAGAGGTCATCATCGGACGTATCCTCACACTGTTCCCTTAGGGGAACTGTATGAAGTGGTGGAAGGATTTATGGCCGTGATTAACGCTCATTCCGTGACCGTAACCATCTTTGAACCAGCCATTAGGGTGGTTAGTCCTATGGCGGGAGGGTTTTACGGGCTCCCACAACCCATCTGAGGGGGGGGGGGCGGCCGCCAACACCCACGGACGCAAGTATCCCGCTGGATGTCCACCCAGAATTTAAAGTTGGAGCTCCGACTCCACTTGCCGGGACTGTCTGGAGTGGGGTTCAAAACCCTACTCCTTCTGGCCCAGCGGCGGGGATGCTTACTGCTACGCAAAAGGCCCACTCCGCACAAAAGGTGACACCCATACGTTTCCTGCGCCTTTTCCCTCCCCGTGACTGGAGCCCTATGCTGCCATTTCACGTTGCTAATCGGATTGGGCCTTTGTCATAGCGGTAGGATCCCTGCCGCTGGGCCTAGATCAGGGTAGGGTTTCGAACCCCGCTCCAGACAGTCCCGGCAAGTGGAGTCGGAGCTCCGGCTCTAAATTCTGGGTTGACATCCAGTGGGATATTTGCGTCCGTGGGTGTGGGTGGCCCCCCTCCTTGTATAGCTTGTGGGAGCCCGTAAAACCCTCCCGCCATAGGACTAACCGCCCTAATAGCTGGTTCAAAGATGGTTACGGTCACGGAATGAGCGTTAATCACGGCCATAAATCCTTCCACCACTTCATACAGTTCCCCAAAGGGAACAGTGTGAAGACACGTATGACGACGACATTGCTAAATAAATAAATGGAATTAAAAAAATTCTTTTAGGGCTTTTAAAAGTCTTTAAATTGCTTTAATTCTCTTTAAAACTACTTCAGATTACTCAAAATAATGTAAACATTTTAAAAAGTTTATAAAAGTTACCAAAATCTTCAAAAAACTTCCAAAAACCTATTTAAACTGCTGCTTTGCATGTAAAAAAGCAAAGCAGCTTGACAGAAACATTGGGGGCGTGTCCAGTGAAACTGAGACCTCAAGGGGCGTGTCTCGCTTACACTGCACGCTCCTGGGTCCGCGCTGGCTGCGCTCCTGGGCGGCGTGACGTCATACGCTGCCCGGGATTCTTGCTTCAGTTTCTGGAAGTGCAGGCATCCCTGGAGCTGATCGGCAGGAGCGCGGGGTAAGTGCAAATATGGGGCTTGCACGCGCTGCAAGCCCCGTTCTGGAATTTCTGGCCCATTATTACCTGAGCCACGAGCGAATTTGGCTAGGACAAATAAAATTAGAGAGTTAAATGCGTGGCTCAAAGACTGGTGTGGGAGAAATGGGTTTTGCTTCCTGGGACACTGGCACCAGTACTGGGGCAGGAGGGAGCTGTTCCATCGGGACGGGCTTCACTTGGCCAGTGCTGGGACTAGAGTCCTGGCGGATCATATAACTAGGGCTGTAGAGAGGGCTTTAAACTAACTAGTGGGGGGGAGGTTCCTAGAGAGCAAATAATAAAAATGACAACAGAGAAGGTCATAGACTTAGGTAGCAGTGGGGAAATTAAAAACCAGAGCGTGTCAGTAAGGGGCAGAAGGTATGGAGTAAAAGGTAAAGTAATAAAAAAGGCAAAAGCAGGAACTAACTGTCACAAAACATCTTTGAAAGTTCTCTATCTGAATGCACGTAGCATTCGTAACAAAATAGACGAGTTAATGGCACAAATAACTACATATGGGTATGATCTTGTGGCCATTACAGAAACATGGCTGCAGGATGACAATGCCTGGGAATTAAACATACCAGGTTATTTAACGATCAGGAAGGACAGGCAGGAAGGAAGGGGAGGTGGGGTGGCTATGTTAATAAAGGAAGGAATCACTGTAATACAGAGAAATGATATTGGGTCAAAAGATCAGGATAATGAAACAGTTTGGGTGGAGGTAAGGAATAATAAGGGGAAAAAAACACTAGTGGGCGTAGTCTATAGGCCTCCGAACAGTGGCAACTCTGTTGGACGGAGTATCAATCAGGAAATAGTTGAGGCTTGTAATAAGGGAACATCTATAATTATGGGGGATTTTAACTATCATTAATTGGATGAATCAAATTGGGCAGGGCTGCCTTGAGGATGAGTTCATTGAGTGTATTAGGGATGGGTTTCTTGAGCAGTATGTAACTGAACCGACCAGGGGGCAAGCAACCTTAGATCTGGTCCTGTGTAACGAGACGGGATTAATTAAAAATGTCCTAGTAAAGGATCCCCTTGGAATGAGTGACCATAACATGGTTGAATTCCATATTCAATTAGAGGGTGAGAAGGTTGGATCTCAAACAAGCGTGCTAAGCTTGAATAAAGGAGACTATGAAGGTATGAGAGCGGAATTGAGTAGAGTGGATTGGGAAAATAGATTAAAGGGTAAGACGATACATGATCAGTGGTGTACATTTAAGGAGTTATTTTACAACTTCCAAAAAAAATATATTCCACTGAGAAGAAAAGGGTGTAAAAGAAAAGACAGCCACCCGTGGCTAAGTAAAGAAATTAAGGATAGTATTCGACTAAAAACAAGGGCATATAAGGTAGCCAAATCTAGTGGGAGGATAGAGGATTGGGAAAACTTTAAAAGACAGCAAAAAATAACAAAAAGATTGATTAAGAAAGGGAAGATAGATTATGAAAGTAAATTAGCAAAAAATATAAAAACAGATAGTAAGAGTTTTTATAGTTATATAAAAAGAAAAAGGGTGGCTAAAGTAAATGTTGGTCCCTTAGAGGATGAGACCGGGAAATTAATGGTGGGAAATATGGAGATGGCAAAAACACTGAATGAATATCTTACATCAGTCTTTACAGTAGAAGACACTAAGAATATCCCAACACTGGACAAACAGGGGGCTAAAGGGGGGGAGGAGCTAAACACGATCAAAATCACTAAGGAAGTGGTACTCGGTAAAATAATGGGACTCAAGGCGGATAAATCACCTGGACCTGATGGCTTACATCCTAGGGTCTTGAGGGAAGTGGCGGTAGGGATTGTGGATGCATTGGTAATAATTTTCCAAAACTCCCTGGACTTGGCAAAGGTCCCGGCAGACTGGAAAACTGCAAATGTAACACCCTTATTTAAAAAGGGCAGTAGACAGAAGGCTGGAAACTATAGACCGGTTAGCCTAACATCTGTGGTAGGTAAAATTTTGGAGTCCATTATTAAGGAGACAGTAACAGGACATTTGGATAATCATAATTTAATAGGACAAAGTCAGCATGGTTTTATGAAGGGGAAGTCATGTTTGACAAATTTGCTGGAGTTCTTTGAGGAAGTAACGTATAGGGTGGATAAAGGGGAACCAGTGGACATAGTGTATTTAGACTTCCAAAAGGCATTTGACAAGGTGCCACACAAAGGATTATTGCTTAAGATAAAAAATCACGGGATTGGGGGTAATATTCTGGCATGGATAGAGGATTGGCTATCTAACAGAAGGCAGAGAGTTGGGATAAATGGTTCATTCTCAGACTGGCAATCAGTAACTAGTGGTGTTCCGCAGGGGTCAGTGCTGGGTCCCCAACTCTTTACAATCTATATTAACGATTTGGAGGAGGGGACCGAGTGTAACATATCAAAGTTTGCAGATGATACTAAGATGGGAGGGAAAGTAGTGAGTGAGGAGGACATAAAAAACCTGCAAGGGGACATAGACAGGCTAAGTAAGTGGGCAGAGATTTGGCAGATGGAATACAATACTGGAAAGTGTGAGGTTATGCACTTTGGCAGGAAAAATCGTAGAGCAAGTTATTATCTTAATGGCAAGAAACTGGAAAGTACTGAAGTACAAAGGGATCTGGGGGTCCTGGTGCACGAAACTCAAAAGGTTAGTATGCAGGTGCAGCAAGTGATTAAGAAGGCCAATGGAATGTTGGCTTTCATTGCTAGGGGGATAGAAATATAAAAATAGGGAGGTATTGCTTCAGTTGTACAAGGTATTGGTGAGACCGCACCTGGAATACTGCGTACAGTTTTGGTGTCCATACTTAAGAAAGGACATACTTGCTCTCGAGTCAGTACAAAGAAGGTTCACTCGGTTAATCCCGGGGATGAGGGGATGGACATATGAGGAGAGGTTGAGTAGATTGGGACTCTACTCATTGGAGTTCAGAAGAATGAGAGGCGATCTTATTGAAACATATAAGATTGTGAAGGGGTTGGATCGGGTGGAAGCGGGGAAGATGTTTCTGATGATGGGTGAAACTAGAACTAGGGGGCATAGTCTTAGAATAAGGGGCTGCTCTTTCAAAACTGAGATGAGGAGGAACTACTTCACTCAGAGGGTGGTAGGTCCATGGAATATGCTGCCCCAAAAAGCTGTAGAAGCTACATCATTACATAAATTTAAAACAGAAATAGACAGTTTCCTAGAAGTAAAGGGAATTAAAGGTTACGGGGAGCGGGCAGGAATTTGGACATGAGTCTAGGTTCGGATCGGTCATGGCCCTGTGGGTAGCGGAGCGGGCCCAGGGGCCATGTAGCCTGATCCTGCTCCTATTTCGTGTGTCTAATTCTGTTAGATTCAGGAGATGGTTCTGTGATAGTGGATTGGCGGTTAGGATCAGATCAGCCATGATCTTATTGAATGGCAGAGCAGGCTCGAGGGGCCGATTGGCCTACTCCTGCTCCTATTTCTTATGTTCTTATGTAAATAAACTACAATCAAAAGAATAAACTATACCACACGAACACAGTAATTACAGTAAAACTATATAACAGGGGGTTGCAGACAGCGAAAATGAGGGATAAAATGGCTCCAATGTTACTTAAACAATCTTAGCAATTCCCTTAAATCACCACCCCTAACTCCTGCTAGGTTGCCTTGCCGAGGAGTCAGAACACCCTGCTCACCTGTGGTCCAGCGAAGTAAAAAAGAGTGATAGCTTCTCAGCAGCTATCTTTTATACCTGGTGAGGTTCTGCTGTTCTGCCCTGCAAGGGCTGTGTGCAAAATTCCCCGCCCAAAGGGTCCAATACACAAGAGAAAGCTGTGATTGGCTAACTCAGAGTGGTTGGACTGGGTTAATGTGTCTTCCGGAGCTCCCTGGGCTGAAACAAAAGGGAAATACAACTGCTCTATTGTCCAGAATGCTAGGTGATTTAGACCCATTCAATTCTTAAATGGTTCCCATTCAAGATACAAAAGTCTCTTCTGCAGTTTAGATGTATCCACTCGATATACAAACAAATGCTAATAGCATTCAATTGCTTTGTAAACAAAGCATTGTCCTGTGGTAACGTTTTGTCTCCATTGAACCTTACTTCCAGACACAGAAAGCTGCTTCCAAGCCCCTTTGTCTTCGGCCATGTGGTATGACAGCCATTTTTATCCCTGGAAATTTAAAAGCACAATGCCCAGGGATTCTTTAATCAAAAAAAATTAATCTTCAGAACTGTAAATTATTGTGAATTCTTACACATTATTTTCTCAAGTACTTTTTCTCTACTGTTCTTAATCATTTCCCTTCCTTTCATTTGCCCCTTGGTGCCCCACTATTTTTGGTATGTTTTTGTGTCTTCTACTGTGAAAACAGATACAAAATATTTGTTTGAGGTCTCTCCCATTTCCTTATTCCCAATTATAATTTCTCCTGTCTCAGCTCCTAAGGGATCAATGCTTATTTTGCTACTCTCTTCCGTTCTACATACTTGTAGATACTCTTACAATCTGTTCTTGTATTTCTTGCTACTTTACTCTCCTATTCTATTTTGTCCCTTTTTATCAATGTTTTGGTCATTCTTTGATGGTCTCTAAAGCTTATTACTGTTCTTTGCAACATTATAAGCCTCTTTTAATCCAATACTATCCTTAACTTCTTCAGTTAGCCAAGGATGGATCAGTTTTCAACAGGAGTTTTTAATTCTCAATGGAATGTATATTCACTGAGAATAATGGAATATGTTTTTAAATGTTTGCCACTGTTTATCTACCATCAGATCTTCTAATCTAATTTCCCAATCTACCATAGCCAACACACCACTCATACCTATGTAATTGGCTTTATTTAAGTTTAAGACACTGGTTCAGACATAAGTATTTCACTCTCAAGCCCAATGTGATATTCTATCATATTATGATCACTCTTTCCCAGAGGATCCTTTACTATGAGATAACTGAAGTCTCCCATCCCTGGTATGATTCTGGTAAATCTCCTTTGCAACTTCTCTAAGGCTTTGACATTCCTTCTAAAGTGTAGTGCAAAGATTTGGACAAAATACTCTAGCTGAGGCCTAAACAGTGATTTATAAAGGTTTACCATAATTTCCTTGCGTTGGTACTCCATGCCGCTATTGATAAAGCCTAGGGTCCAAAATGATTTATTAATAGACTTAACCATGTGCCCTGCCACCTTCAAAGATTTGAGTATGTGAATCCCAAGGTTTCTGTTGCCTCTCCTCGGTTTTCCTTCCAAAATGCATCACTTCACACTGTTCTGCATTAAATTTCATCTGCCATGTGCCTTCGCATTTCATTACTCTATCGACACCTTCCTGAAAACTTCTACTATCCTTTTCACTGTTTACTACGTTTCCAAGCTTTATGTCATCTGCAAACATTGAAATTATGCCCCCAATTGTCAAAGTCCAGATCATAAATATATATGAGAAAGAGCAGGGGTCCTAATACTGACCCCTGGGGGATACCACTGTATACTTCCCTCCAGTCTCATAAACAACCATTCAGCACTACTCTTTGCTTTCTGTCTCATGGCCAATTTTGAATCAACGCTAACATTCCCCCTTTGACCCCATGGGCTTCAATTTTGCTAACAAGTCTATTTCGTCGCAATTTATCAAACACCTTTGAGACTGTAACAGAAAACAAATGATACTTTGGCTACAGTTCCCCATTTTGGTCAGAATCCCTACATTTTGGTTCTTGTTTTGACACCGACATTGTGGTCCATTTGATACCGAGTTCCTTGGCATATTCATCACCATACCAGACCAGCAGCTCGCACCGAGGAGGAACAGGCTTGCAGGTCCTGTAATAAATTTTGCCACAGTGCTGAAAGGCTACAAGGTTCTGCTCCTCCTCCTTTCTGGCACAGTTAACAAACCTGGAACATAACATACAAATATTTAAGTGTCCAAAAATAAGTTAAAATTGTAAAATGAATACAGAATGTTTAGCGAGTTAGAATGAGAGAACATGCCCCCAGCCATGGACAAATTTCAATTTCAAACATACTGTCAGGAGAGGACACTCAGTGGGGACCAATCACTTCAGTGCAGATACGAAAGAAGATAATGGCCCCAATATTTCTAAGTAGGGAGTGTCTGACGGGGGGTGGGGGAGGTGCAGCGATCCAGAAATACAGGTTTCCCGGAGTTCCTGCTGAATTTAATGCCTAGAGCTGATTTTAAAATTTGGCTCGTTTTTCCAGCCACAGCCATCTAGAATGAAAGGCTGACTGGCTGTTGGGTGGGATATTGTACTGGATGGATCATATAAAATGGGACAAATGATCTTCTTCATCCATTACTATCTTGTGATCCTCACAATACGGTATCAGTCTTCCCTCACCTCATCCAATTTGATGTAGATTCATCCTTCGCATCAATGTATTCAAAATCCTTGTTGGATTTGCTGATCTGCAGAAAGGTATTTTGATAATGGATTAATAAAATTTTTTAAAAGCAACTTTATCTTTATATTAGACTGTCATAAGGCTTAACACGTATTGCAAGATTCTATTACATCGCCTCCCATGTCTTTGAGTAAAAATTGACCTTCCTCTTACCTGTGTCCTGTGATTATACCTTTTTATCCCAGTGCCCAGTTCAACACGATGGCTGGGACTGAAATGATGCAGCATCGGAGCTCGAAAAATAGTATAATGGTGCTGAACAGTTTCAGGAAGCTTTGTAAAGTCAGGAAAGGTCCCTGAATTACTGCATTGTCAGAGCGCCCAGGATTTGGCAACTGCTGTTCAATGCATTCTGAAACTAGGAATGATGAGAGTTGGTTGAGGTGATGCCTGACTCACCTTTGTTCATAAATACAATGACAGCAGGCTCTGGGAATCTCCTGGAACTGCTTTAATAGGATAATACCTGAATTAGAGCAGCAGCACTAAATTAATCAGAAGATGAACAAAGTACAAGGGACTGGAATGTAGGCTCATTCTTAGTTGACCTTGGCTCAGTACAAAGCCATTGGATTAAAATGATAACAGCTACAAGGCCATCCAATACCAACAGGCTCTATTCCTCAAAAACAGGAGTGGGGAATCAAGCTAAGAATGCAATAGACAGAGGCCTAGAAATTGGATAAGGCCCAAAAACAGGTGCGGACAGCACGATGTGCCCACGCCCGTTCAAAGTAGTGCAGGCAGCACATAAAATTCATGCTGCCTGCTCATTATAATGATTGTAGCGCTGAAATGTGCTGCTGATTGTCTTAGTGCTGATTCGGGGGGCCAATATTGGGTGGAGTCTAGTGGCCAATAAAGTTTGTTCAAGGCTCTAATACAGGGGAAGTGCTTTTTTGCACAAACACCTCATTGTCATTGTGGAGAAAACCATGGCCCAATAGCCAAGAAAAAGGGCAAGGAGATTTTCTGATGTGGCACTGGAGGCCTTGATCCTGGAGGTTCTATGACATCCTCAGGTCCTCTACCAACAGGGGGCAGGAGGCCCACGGACACAAGAAGGCTGTGGGTGGAGACTGCTGAAGCCGTCAGTATGATGAGTGTTGTCCGCAGAACCTGGATCCAGTGGTGCAAAATGTTTAGTGACCTCACATGACTGGTCAAGGTGAGTAAATGCATCTTCAAATACCATATCCCACTATCTGTGCCATGAATCGCGCACACTGTTCAATGCACCACACCCCCATCAGTCACCTACCAACAATCTCTAGCCAGCACCACTCATACCTCACACACTTACCACTGCTGCAAGACTTACAGCCACATCTCACACCTTGCACAAATTGCCAGCTATTCAACCATGGCAGGCACATCACCCAAACATATTGTACCACACTCACTGACACTTCCCTTTCTCTTGCAGGCCAAGTTGGCGCACAACCTCCGGGAGCACCAGCAGATGGGTGAAGGGTCATCGGGTGGCAGTACTGTCAACAAGGGCAAACGGCGATGACGAAGTCCAGCACTGCCTTCAGTGTCCAGTGCAGCCTTCAGTCGCCTCAGGAAGAGAGTGTTTGAAGACCAGGACCTCAAACCCGGCACCAAGCTCATGGTCTACAGAGCAGCAGTGATACCTGCCCTCCTGTATGCCTCAGAGACGTGGACCATGTACAGCAGGCACCTCAAAGCACTGGAGAGGTACCACCAATGCTGCCTCCGCAAGATCCTGCAAATCCATTGGCAGGATAGGCGCAGCAACGTCAGTGCTCTCGCTCAGGCCAACATTCCCAGCATCGAAGCTTTGACCACGCTCGATTAGCTCCGATGGACAGGTCACATCGTCCACATGCCCGATACGAGACTCCCAAAACAAGCGCTCTACTCGGAGCTCTGACACGGCAAGAGAGCCCCAGGTGGGCAGAGGAAACGCTTCAAGGACACCCTCAAAGCCTCCTTGAAAAAGTGCAACGTCCCCACCAACACCTGGGAATCCCTGGCCCAAGACCGCACAAAATGGGGGAGAAGCATCCGGGAAGGCGCTGAACACATACAATTTCTTCGCCGGGAGCAAGCGGCAGCCAAGCGCTAGCAACGCAAGGAGTGCACGTCAACCCAAGCACCCCAGCCACCCTCCCCTGCAAGCACCGTCTGCCCCACCTGTGACAGAGACTGTAGGTCCTGCAGTGGACTCATCAGTCACCTGAGAAACCATGTTTAATGTAGAAGCAAGTCATCCTCCGTTCCCAGGGACTGCCTAAGAAGTAAGAAAAAGGGTAAGTCAGATTTGAGAACCACATGGACTTGAAGGAAGTAGTGCTCGCAATAATTGTTGGGGCAGTGACAGAGTCTGTGGTGACCGGGGAAGCGAAAAACATTGCTGATGATGACGGTATGCTTATACCTAATCCTTCTTCTCACAGCCCACTATCCCTCATCCCACAATCTCTTTTCACTTGCACGCTGCTGATGGTGTATGCATGGATATCTGGCTTTCCCTCCTACCTCAACACAACCCAACCCTTGTGCATTTCTCCTTGCAGATACCCAAGCACTGTCAGCAGCCCAGCCTGTCCCTGAAGTTCTGAAGGAGGAGAGTGATGGAGGAGAAGAAGACACAGCGACACTGGAACTGACACTCACAGACACCAGCTTAGCAAATGGCACTGCCCGTACTTTAGAGGGTAGTATAGAGGCAGGATCTGCACGTGATGAATCACCAGGCATGAGTGGGCTGCAGCCAAGCCAGGGGGAAAGTGTAGCTTGGGTGCCAGCTCCCCGCAGGATGAGATTATGCACGAGTTCTGCTGCACAGGACTCAGATGTTGTTCTCGATGGGGCAGCCTTCAGAAGGAGGGTGATGGGCCTGCACACAGAAATGCTTGGTATAATGGCAAGCCTGCCAGAGAGCCTCTGGTCAGTGTCAAGCAGCATGGAGGAGTCCGGCTCCAATGTTATGGGTTTTTGCGTTGGGCTTGGAGCCCATGATTTCCAGGGTGGAAATAATGGGCAACTCCATTAGAGAACTTGTGGACCCAACCATGATGCTGGGTGTGATGGACAAACTCGCATTTCCATTGCAACACAACAGAAGCGACCCAACGTCTCACTGCTGCAGTGGAAGCGCAGACTGCTCTCCTGCAGTCTCAACTTGTTGCCCCGCAAGCTCAGACTGATACCATTGTGGCTGGGTTTACGAGTGTGGGAAAAGTGCTTGCAGATTGTCACAGCAGTCCAGCAATCTGTGCTCCAACAGGTGGCTAATAGTGCTGAGACCCCATCCCGAGGGAGTGGCAGTGGCCCCGTGGAGCAAGAACCTGCTGTCCTCTCTCAAGAAGACAGCATTCGTACTGCCACCCTGCCAATGCACTTGCACCAGCCAGCCCAGACTTCTGCCGCCCATACTACAGCCGGGCTTTCTAGGGCCAGAGCTGCTCGAGGTCATCCTGCAGGCCCATCTGTAGTCTCCCCACTGAAAGTCAGCAGCTTTCCACCAGCCATGCTGCAGCCACTGGGGGAGCACTTCGTAGGAGCATTAGAGTAGGAAAAGGCACAGCAAAGGCAGACACTAAGGGAATGCACAAGGGTGATTAGCTGACTTTGTTCTTTTGATTTGATTTTGATAAATTTATAAATTATGTTCGAGATGTGTTTTGTGGTGGCTCTCATGTCAGCTTTGTGCCCAGGAGGACGCTGTGATGTTCTGTGACAGAGGGATGGTAAGATGGGGAAGTGGTGAGCAACGGGGATCTGGGGTTTCACTCACTGCAACCAGAGTCTGATGAGGTGCTCATGGACAGCCCATCTGGATTGGGGATGTGCTGCCTGCCTGCTCACTTCCTCCTCCTCCTCTCTTATTTATCAGGATAGCATCTTTGTTATCAAGATAGGCTAAAAGAGTTGGGACTGTACACTTTAGGGAAGCGTAGACTTAAGGGGGATTTGATTGAGGTTCAGAAGATAATGAAGGGTTGAAGGGAATGATTGTGTTCCAGCTGATAGTTTGTTTCAATTAAATATGTTAGGAAGGACTAGGGGTCACAAATTTAAGTTGTATAAGGCTAGATCGAGGTTAGCTGTCAGGAGGTGGTTCTTTTCCCATAGAATAGTGGACCTCGGGAACAGGCTGCCGTCTCGTGTGGTGGACACGGACTCGCTGAATTCTTTCAAGTGAGAGCTGGACTTGTTTCTGGCTGGGGCAGAGATCACCTCTTACAGAAGGTAGGGACTGCAGGGAATTCAGGACCAGAGTGATCTCCTGGACTAGTTTCGATCGCTTAGTTAGGTCGGAAAGGAATTTCCCAGATTTTTCTTTCCCAAATTGGCCTTGGTGTTTTATGGTTTTGGGTGGGATGGAATGTATATATTGTGATACACAAGGTATCACAATTGTTTTGGGACAGGCTTGATGGACCCGTGGTGGCATGGGCTGTGCCCTCATGTGGCCAAGTTGTGGAACATGCAGCAGACCACCACGAAATGGGAAACCTGCTCCGGCCTGTACTGGAGGGTTCCTCCTGAGCGGTCAAGACAGTGGAACTGTTGCTTGAGAACCTCAATGGTCTGCTCGATGAGACTCCTCATGGCAGTCGTTATATCAGTGCTGGCCACAAGTGGTGAGGTTGTGGAGGGAACTCATCAGCCAGGGGCAGAGTGGATAGCTCTTGTTTCCAAGCAGCCACCCTTGGGTTTGACGTGGTGGTTCAAAGACTGCTGGCACACCGGACTGGTGCAGGTTGAAGGCATCATGACTGCTGCCAGGATACCGGGCATTCACCATCATGATGCACCGGGCGTCGTCGCACAAGAAGTGCACATTAAGTGAGTGGTAGCCTGTGCAGTTACGGAACATCTCAGGATTGGTATGCGGTGCCTGCAAAGCCACATGTGTGCAGTCGATGGCACACTGCACCATGAGGAAGCCCTCTAGCCTGGCAAAGCCACATGCGTGCTCCTCCTACTTCTCTCTGTTCGGAGAGAAGACAATGAAGTCCCTTCTCCTGGAATAGGGAGCCTCTGTGACCTCCTGGTTGCAGCGATGGGCAGCAAACTGGGATAAAAACAGAAAGTCCTGGAAATTCTTCTTCTTCTTAGGCAGTCCCTAGGAATCGAGGATGATTTGCTTCCACATTAAACATGAATTCTCAGGTGACCAATGAGTCCAATGCGGGACCTACAGTCTCTGTCACAGGTGGGGCAGACGGTGGTTGAAGGGGTGGGTGGGTGGGGTGCTTGGGTTGACGTGCGCTCCTTGCACTTGGCTCCGCTTGCTCCAGGTATTCGGCACCTTCCCGGATGCTTCTCCTCCATTTTGTGCGGTCTTGGGCCAGGAATTCCCATGTGTTGGTGCGGATGTTGCACTTTTTCAAGGAGGCTTTGAGGGTGTCCTTGAAGTGTTTCCTCTGCCCACCTGGGGCTCTCTGGCCGTGTTGGAGCTCCGAGTAGAGCACTTGTTTTGGGAGTCTCATATCTCAGCAGGTCAAGCAGCATCTGTAGAGAAACAGAGTTAACGTTTCAGGTCAATGACCCAGCAAACTGGGAGATGTTAGCTATATCTCCCGGTCCAAACTGGTGAAAAAATTCAGGGCCACGGTGACTTCAGGGCCACTGGGAGAGCCACTCTGCTCTGAGGCTGCATGTTTGGCTGCAGGAGGTGGCAGAGTTCTGTGACTGCCTCCTTGGTGAATCGGAGTCTCCTAATACACTGCCCCTGGCTTAAGCACAGGTAGAAGTGCTCTTGGAAGACCCTGGGTGGGCAAGACCTCCTGTCCCTCCTCGTCCTCCCTCTGCGAGCATCTTGTCTTCGTCTTTGCTGCCTCCACTCCATCTCCGTCATACTCGAGCGTGAGGGGAACTGCAAGTAGAGACCCCATGACTGGGAGCAAGTGGTGTGAGCAGAAGCCTTTAAACGAGTAGCAAGGATTTCTGTCACCTCAGCAACATTAAATAACTGTAGAAAGCTCCAAACATTCGCACAAACTGTGACAGAGTCAGGACAGATCAAAAAGCAAGTCAGCTGTATGTTGTTGATGATCCCTTTAAATAGCGGTGCTGGGAGGTCCTTCCTGCTGCTGAACGTATGGTCAGCTGGTCGCGATTGGGAGAGGGCATCAAATGGAGCGGCAATGTCGAAAATGGCAGATATTGTGTCAAACCAACATTCCACACTCATTGACGTCACGATCTGCCTCATCTAAATATCTGGAGTGCGCGCAGGCATCGGCAGCAGTACCGACCTCCCAAAATGGCGGCCATCGCAGGACCCGCCAAAAGCGAGACGGCTGTAGGAGTCTACGTACTCCTAGCAAAAAATACTGAACTCGGAGAGGTTCAACAGAAAAGGTTTAATTGTTGAGGCTGCATGCTGAACACAAAATGGAGTCAGAGACTACACAAAGTACGACTGCCTTTCATCAGTGCACAGCTTCGACTGCTCCTCCCCCGCTCTGGGCTTAACTATGTTGCAGATCGAGTTTCTTAAAGGTGTGATCCTTCTTAAAGGCATGACGCCTGATTTATAGTCCACGGACCGGAAAGCGGATTGTGTCCTTTCTGTGATCGGTACGCCACACAGCTCCCCCCAGAATCCGCTAGTAGGGAGTGTATGAACCAGCGTGGTGGCTTGATGGCACGGCCGGAACGGCTCTTGGCGGTTGGTGTCGGGAGCGGAGCGGTTGGACACGTCGGGCTCTTAGGCGGTCTGCCCCGCGGTGGGGGTTGGCCCACTTGAACGGGTTCATCGGGCTCTAGGTGCGCCAGCTTGAGCAAGTCGACCGACACCTTGTCAGATCTGCCGCCCACTTCGAGGAGGAAGAACTTGTTCCCCGTCTGGAGTACCTTGTAGGGTCCGTCGTATGGGGGCCGTAGAGGTCCTCGGTGGGCGTCATGGCGCACGAAAACAAATTTGGCCATGTGCAGGCTAGGTGGTACGCGGGTTGCTGGTTCGCCGTGCCGGCCGGTGGGTACCGGAGCGAACTGTTGTGCTCGGTTGGCGAAAGCGTGGCGTTGCTGGTCAGCCGACCAGGGGGTCGTGGCGGTGGGCAGGAACTCTCCGGGTACGCGCAGTGGCTGGCCGTACACGAGTTCCGCCGCCGAGGCTTGCAGGTCTTCCTTGACCGCGGAGCGTAGGCCGAGTAGCACCCACGGGAGGCGGTCGATCCAAGGCTCGTCCTCGAGGCTGGCACGGAGGGATGCCTTCATGGACCTGTGGAATCGCTCGCACAGTCCGTTGGCTTGGGGGTGGTAAGCCGTGGTGCGGTGAACGGCCACCCCGAGGTTTCGGGCGATGGCGGCCCACAGATCAGAGGTGAACTGCGGGCCTCTAGCCAATGTCATGTCGGAGGGGACGCCGAACCGAGCGACCCAGGTCCCGATGAACGCCCTCGCGATGTCGGCGGTGGTGGTGGACGTCAGTGGAATGGCCTCGGGCCAGCGGGTGGTACGGTCCACGATTGTCAGCAGGTGCGTGTGACCTTGTGATGGCGGCAGGGGGCTGACGAAGTCGATGTGGACGTGGTCGAACCTTCTTTCTGGCACGGTGAACTCCTCGAGTGGGGCTTTGACGTGTTGGTGGATTTTGGCACGCTGGCAAGCTGTGCAGGATCTGGACCAGACGCGCACATCTTTGCGCAGGCCGCGCCAGACAAATCGGTTGGCCACCAGTCTAATGGATGCGCGGGTGCCGGGGTGTGAGAGGCCGTGGACGATGTCGAACACCCGTTTTTGCCAGGATGCCGGGACTACGGGGCGGGGTTGCGCCAAGGAGGTTTCGCATTTGACTGTGACGGTGGACGGGCTGCAGGCGACGTCGGTCAGTCGCAGCCCTGGGAGGGTTGTGGGCGTGGAGAGCAGATCGGGGTCGGTGCGTTGCTCCGCTGCCAGTTGAGCATAGTCCACTGCCAGGTGGGCGCCGTGGACGGCGGGGCGGGATAGGCAGTCGGCCACCACGTTGTCTTAACCGGAGACGTGCCGGATGTCCGTGGTGAATTCGGACACCACGGCGAGCTGGCGTTGTTGCCTGGCTGACCACGGGTCCGCAGATTTCGCCATCGTGAATGTCAGGGGTTTGTGGTCGACAAACGCAGTGAAGGGGCGGCCCTCCAGAAGAAATCTAAAATGGCGGACTGCCAGGTACAGTGCGAGGAGCTCGCGGTCAAAGGCGCTGTATTTGGCCTCCAGGGGGCGCAGTTGGCGGCTGAAAAAGGCCAGCGGTTGCCAGGCCCCGTCGACCCACTGTTTGTACACGGCGCCGACCATGTGGTCGGAGGCGTCCGTGGTGAGGGCCACCCTGGCGTTGGGCTGTGGGTGAGCGAGCATGGTGGCGTCGGCGAGCGCCTTTTTGGTTGAGTCGAAAGCGGTCAACATGTCCGCCGACCACTCGATCGCCATTCTGTCTTTCTTACCCCGGAGGGCTTCGTATAGGGGCCGCATGAGGGAGGCCGCTCCGGGAATGAAGCGGTTGTAAAAGTTGATCATCCCCAAGAACTCCTGGAGGCCTTTGATGGTGGTAGGCCGGGGGAACTGCTGAACAGCTTGCACCTTGGCGGGCAGGGGAATGGCTCCGTCCTGCGTGATGTGGTGGCTGAGGAATTCGATCCTGCTGAGGCCGAATTGGCACTTGGCTGGGCTGATGATGAGCCCATGCTCACTGAGCCGCTGGAACAGGGTGCGGAGGTGCTCGATGTGTTCCTGCTTGGAGGAACTAGCTACCAGGATGTCATCCAGGTAGACAAAGAGGAACTTCAGTTCCCGGAGGACCGAGTCCATGAGCCGCTGGAAGGCCTGGGCCGCGTTTTTGAGGCCGAAGGGCATTCGGAGGAACTCGAATAGCCCAAAAGGGGTGATTATGGCCGTCTTGGGAACATCTGTGGGGTGGACTGGCACCTGATGGTAACCGCGCACCAGGTCGACTTTGGAGAAGACTGAGTGGCTGGCCAGTCTAGCCGAGAAGTCTTGAATGTGCGGTATGGGGTACCGATCCGGCGTGGTGGCGTCGTTTAGGTGCCGGTAGTCCCCGCAGGGGTGCCATCCCCCGTCGGGTTTGGTGACAGTGTGGAGTGGGGAGGCCCAGGGGCTGTTGGAGCAGCGGATGATGCCGAGCTGTTCCATTGTGGCGAACTCGGCCCGCGCGATCTCCAGCTTGGCCGGGTCCAGCCTGCGGGCGTGGGCATACACCGGTGGGCCTGTGGTGGGGATGAAGTGTTCTACCCCGTGCTTAGCAACTTTCGCGGAGAAGGTTGGGTTGGTGAGGGCTGGGAACTCAGCCAGGAGTGCTGAGTAGTCGTCCGTTGAGCGGGCGCGGCACTGCCATGCCATTTCGGCGGGTTGGGGGGGGCCATTGCGCCCGGGATAGGTGACATGGTGTTCATGTCCACGAGGCGGCGCCAAGGCATGTCGACCAACAGGCCGTGGGCGCACAGGAAATCCGCACCGAGGAGAGCACCTTGGCGGTGATAAACTCCCAGTGGTAGCGGCGGCCTGCGAGGTCGATGGTGACGGTGCCGTATGTCCGGATGTCGGTGCCGTTGGCGGCAGCCAGCGCAGGGCTGCGGCCGCTTCGCTGGATCTCGAGGGCGGACGCGGGGATGATGCTGCGCTGCGCGCCCGTGTTGCATAGGAAACGGCATCCGGAGGCGCTGTCTGTAATGTACAGCAGCGCCCCACAGCCATCGTGTAGGCCGGTGTGGGGGCGGTTCGAAACGTGCAGGGATGGCTGCAGCGGCGTGCCCGTGCGCCGAACCGGGTATGGAAGTAGCAGTAGCCCTGGGTCGGAGGGCTTGGGGGATGTGGGGGCCTGGGGGGCCTCGTGGCCGAGCTGTGTGGCCGCGCGATAGAGGGTGGAGCGCGCGCCGACGCTGCGGAGGCCAGGTGTGACGGCGTGGTTGGAGCTGGCGGACAGCAGCTTATCGGCTTCGTCGGCCAGGGCCTCGAGGTCCGTGAGGCTGGACGCCATGATCGCCGGGCGGATGCTGGGAGGTAGTTGGCGGATAAAGAGCGTGCGGAAGAGGGAGCCGGGCGGTTTCTCGTCGGTCAGAGCAAGCATGTGTGAGAGCAAGTCTGACGGCGTGGAGTCACCGAGGCCCGAGAGGTCGAGGAGGTGGCAGTTGCGCAAGAATTGGGAGGCTGTGAATTTTTTAATGAGCGCGGCCTTGAGATGTGCGCACTTGCCTTCCTCCGGAGGATTTTGTAGTGTTGTCCAGACTTTCGTGATTGTGGAGCTGTCCAGGGAGGTGAGGAGGTAGTCGTACATCGTTGCGTCGGCGGTGATGCCGCGGAGTCGGAATTGCGATTCGGCTTGAAGGAACCAGGCAGTGGCTAGGTTCTCCCAGAACTCCGGCAGCTTAACAGAAACTGCGTTTGTGTGAGCCATGGTTACGCTTAGGAGTCATCCTGAGCATCGGGTTCACCAATGTAGGAGTCTACTTACTCCTAGCAAAAAATACTGAACTCGGAGAGGTTCAACAGAAAACGTTTAATTGTTGAGGCTGCATGCTGAACACAAAATGGAGTCAGAGACTACACAAAGTACGACTGCCTTTCATCAGTGCACAGCTTCGAATGCTCCTCCCCCGCTCTGGGCTTAACTATGTTGCAGATCGAGTTTCTTAAAGGTGTGATCCTTCTTAAAGGCATGACGCCTGATTTATAGTCCACAGACCGGAAAGCGGATTGTATCCTTTCTGTGATCGGTGCGGCACACGGCCACCATTTTTAAGCAAAACCGGCCTGAACGGCGAGCGCTAAAACTTTGAAATTCGCGGCCACGGAATTCAATAATTGCCTCAACAGGCGGGCGGGGGGGGGAGGAATTCTAGTGAGGGATTTTGTTTCCGAGTGTGAGAATGCTGCCTCAGCTGGAGGCGGGGCAGGTGGCAGAGTTTTTATAAATAGTTGGGAGTCTGACTTTGCCTCAGTGGTGTGAGAGGATTTTTGTCTGTGTGGAGAGTGGATTTTTCTCTCAGCACTGACACTATCAGCTGTGGGGAAGGCACTGTGAACTTTGATACACCTTTGGTCTCAGTGGGGTGAATTGCAATTGTTTCCTCTGTGGTGGTGTTTGGTGGGTTCCAGTCAGATAGAAGCATGTTTGCTTTCTTGCTTCCTGATGGTGGTGAGTCATGTTCGGGTAGTTCCGTGGCTGCTCCCAGCCCTACAATAAACACACCCAGTAATCCATTCTTCATTTGTGAACATTTCCATGTGTTGACAGGCTAAGTGAACACAAGAGGCCTCACAGCAAAGACTAATTCTGTCTTCACTCGCTGTCTACTTACCAGTAGGACTCTGAGTAGCAACTAGGAATGGGAACCTTGGATAATTTATAAAAAATAAATTCAAATAAGTCCTGAATTTTTTACAAATAAAATAAGGAACTTGATAACGACAGCAGTCACTTACCGCCCATGAATACCCACTGACAGCCTCTGCTTCTTCATTTGATACTATTCCTTCATAGGGTCCAAAGTGAACGCCTTTGGGAATAACCTGCCCTTCATTCCATACACCAAGACCAGCTTTTCGAACTTTTGAAGTCGCTGTGCTGAGACCCTCCGGAAGGATTAAACGTGCTCTGTCTGGCTGACTGAATTCCACCACCATGTCCTTTATGAACACTGGAGGACCATGCACAGGGCATTCTTCAATAAAAAATGTCTCGCAATCTTCACAAACTAACACATAAAATACAAATTAAAGATGGATCAGGATTTCAATTCATTATTCAGTGTTCATGAAGGTGAAGGGGGATAGTACTGAGAAAGGATAGATTACCTATCGTAGATTTGATCTTCCTCATTGTTTGATTGCAATTCAGTCTGCACACACAAGTATGATATTTCTGTGAACTATCAGCTGGGAAAAACACTTGGGGCATCTTCCCTCTATGAAAATGACACCCAGTGCCAGTCAGATCTTCCCCCACTCTGTTGTATACAAGGGCTTGTTCTGGGCGACATGTTCGGTTCTTAACTCTAAGAAGGCAGTACTGACCACAATTAACAACAGCAATGCAAAAACTGTCAACAGTATCTCCAGGCTGTGCCACACCAGATAAGATTAGGAGTGGGCAGGAAGAGAATTTTGCACAAGGAGGCTGAATTACTTCCTGTAGGTTATAGCTTTCTCATTCTTTGAATGAATTTCAACCTGCATATCCAGTAACAAAAGTCCCCCTAAACCATCAGGCAAATCACGCTAGGGGAAAGTGCCACTTCTCAAATTTGCCCTTTCAGTTATGCCATCATCTTAGCCCCACACCTCTTTTCAAACCATGTTGACACCCAACTTAATTCTGGCTGCATCATCAATTCTTTGGAGATGGTCACTGCGCCATTCATAAGTTTGAATGTTAGTTGTCGCTTGTCAGCCCAAGCCTGGATGTTGTCCAGGTCCTGCTGTAGGCTGGTATAGGATGCTTCAATATCTTAGACAAGGGGCTGCTATTCCCTGTAATCAGGGCCATTAGTTTATGGTTATTGAAATTCATATATTTCATGAGAGAATTCCAGAATTATTATCAATATTTTGGGGATCATATTTGTGATTGTTATTCCTTCATGAAAAAGGAAAATCGGTGCCTGTTTGTGGGCAAACAGAGGCCTGCACTCCTGTCCCACCACTCTGACATGCTGCATTGCTCCACCAATCCCCTGGCCTACCAAGGCCCCTGTGTCATCACACCAAAACACCCAATAATTATTCCTGCCCTGAGGAAATGGATAGGTTGCTTTGCACATACACAGGTAATCATCGTCACAAAGTTCCCTTTCTTCAGTGTAAACTTTTCTCTCTCTGTTTCTCAAACAGTATCTTCTGCTTTCAGCCTCTTTGGTGGTTTCCTCATTTGCTGACCCCAAGATCTTTCCAGTACAGACAACTGTGGAATAAATCCAGAAAATCAGGATCAAAAATTGAACCAATTAGTTTTAATATTCTTGCATGTAAAGCTTGTTTGTTGTTGAACAGGAGATGCTGAAGATATGTGGCTCTGTGGGTAGCACCCTCACCTCTGAGTCACAATGGTGTGGAGATGCCGGAGTTGGACTGGGGTGGACAAATGTAAGAAGTCACACAACACCAGGTTATAGTCCAACAGCTTTATTTGAAATCACAAGCTTTCGGAGCACTGCTCCTTCTTCACCTGAAGAAGGAGCAGTGCTCCGAAAGCTTGTGATTTCAAATAAAGCTGTTGGACTATAACCTGGTGTCGTGTGACTTCTTACTGAGTCACAAGGTTGTGGGTTCAAGGCCCACTCCAGGGACTTAAGCACAAAAATCAAGGCGGACACTCCAGTGCAGTGCTGAGGCAGTGCTGCACTGTCGGAGGTGCCGTCTTTCAGATGAGACGTTAATCCGAGGCCTCGTCTGCTCTCTCAGGTGGACATAAAAGATCCCATGGCACTATTTCGAAGAAGAGCAGGGGAGACATCCCCGGTGTCCCTGCCCAATATTTATCCCTCAATCAACATAAAAAACCAGATTATCAGGTCATTATCACATTGCTATTTGTGGGAGCTTGCTGTACGCAAATTGGCTGCCGCGTTTCCTACATTCCAACAGTGACTACACTTCAAAAAATACTTCATTGGCTGTAAAGCACTTTGAGACATCCGGTGGTTGTGAAAGATGCTATATAAATGCAAGTCTTTCTTTATTTACATAAATCAGCAAGATATTGCATTAATCTGATTTGAATGACTACTGGTGTGGTGGCATTATCAACATAGAGCATCTCTTGCTCATTAAAATACCCTCAATTATTCAAAATAGAAATACTTTACTGAAATCCTTTATTCCAGGACAAATACCTTTATTGGATTCACTACAAGCTTCACTTTCACAAACCAAGGTGCTTGTTTCTATTCTGATCTTTTGAACTGAAACAGTCTCTTCCTTAGCTGAAGCAGTTTCCTCAGTGAAGCCTCGGAAAACTTCATCTTCAGCCACTTCGAAATGGGACACAATCTGTGGCGGGGTTTTTTGGTTCTGAAATGCAGAATGTGAGAGTGAAAATGTACCTCACAGCACCTGAAGTAGACAATAGCTGCCTCAGGACTCCCTGCATTACAAGTCAAAGCAGTTGTCTGTTGTTCCTCTCCATTAGTTATTGTAGGATATTTAATAAACAGAGCTTCCCAATTACCCAACTGGGGAAATGCAGTTGCTCCCCAGTGTAGTGCTAAGCCACACACATCAGATTCCCTTCTTTGATACTGCACTGTACTGATCTCAGCAAATATGGTAAACCTATTACATAAACCTCAGCACCCTTTTGCAAGGGAGGGAATAAAATTAGCCAGGATTCAAAATTGAATTTGTCTGGGCGTGTCGTACCACACATGGAGAAAAGTATTTTAGATTCAAACCACTTTGCACACAGAACATTCTTCTTGAAGTAAAAGCTAATTGCTCGTTCATGAAGCATCATAGCTACAGAAGGTTAGTCAGAGACAAGAGCCCGCGAGAGGAAATCAATGGAGGATCTAGAAGCAGATACAATTTCATTTAAAGTATCTGCCATGCTTGTCACCAAAATTAAGGCCGGATGTTTCTTCAGCCCTGTGTCACTGGACATTGTGTTTCTCATATCTAGTTCCCAACATGAGAATTGCAATTCTTGATTACAACAACAGGAAGAGAAACCTTGAGATGTTAGTACAGCAGCAGTGACCAAGGAGTTTTGTCTTCATGAACCAGCTAGATCCATATTATGGAGCATCATGGGCAACATATCAAATTCATACCATTAATTTGCAGATATTTCAAGCTGCTGATTTTCACAGATTTTGGGATGCTGGTGGAGGATTTCTCCACCAACAGCGCTAAGAGACCTTTCCAACTCTCCGGGCCATGAATTTCAAGGACAGGTAACCAAGAATGAAGTAGAAATAGAAATAGGACCAAGTTGCCAGGGACTATGGACTGTAAATTGGGCACTCATGCAGCAGAATGAAAAAGAAAAATTGTTTGGTAGAAATCTGAGATAAAGACAGAAAATGCTGGAAGTGTGTAGCAGCTCAATTTGTGTCTGAAGGAGAAAGACTGGTTAATGTTTGGGTGGGAACTTGTATCGATATATCCTTCAGATGCTGACAGGCCTGCCGTGATTATCTAGCAGATTATTTTCATCTTGAACTATTAGTCTGTAAGAATTTCTGTTCACTTTGAATTACCTTTCTGGTATTCTCGTTCTTAGTCTTCTTGGTATCTTCATTCTTAAGGAGAGGCTTAAAGAATCTCAACTATTAAAAAAAGAAAGACATCAGTGTGATTGAGATAATCTCAGCTCTCAGTTTATTTATGTTAACAGCATGAAGATTCTAAAAATATCTTGTTTATTCAGGCCCAAAAAAGAATCAACATATTATGCAGATAAAAAGTAAAGAAAACTTACACAAGTATAAGGGAAAATGTGATCAGACAATTTACTTATATTTCCAGCTCTCCAAAACTTCAAAGTAACTGCCTGCTGACAAAAAAATATGTAGTAGTTGCTGGACAAACTGGTTATATTCAGGGTGTTAAAAAAGCACATTTAATGCTTTAACAAAGAAAACACATCCAATTTACTTGGTGGGTTTTTCACAAGAAGTTTAGGCGTCCACTCCTCATCCGAGTCACTAGAAACATACACACGGGGTTGGTGCCCACTGCTAGGTCTTGACATGAACGCTGGATCTGGAACATTCAATCCTGTGAAAATTAAAATATTCCAATCATCTACAGTTGATAATTGCCTGTATTTAATTTGACTTAACTTACTAACGTAAGGCATCTGTTGAGTCGAACCATTTTAGAATAATATCAGGTAAGAGCAGCACAGAGTCTTTCCTTTCATCAATGGCATCTGGATTTAAATCCAGCCCAGACTGATCAGAGGAAAAGGAGCTTTTATGTTATGTTGGGGAGCTGGGAGCACAGCACTCAGGCCCATGCCCTCTAAGAGTCCTGTTCTCCCAGATTTTTATGCCACTGATCCCTATTGGACCCATTGGAGAGTCCAAAGGAAGATTTACATTTGTGGCAGCTGATGGTCACTCTCAGTACCGAGGGAAAGGAAGGTCCTTGATGGCATCTGAGATGTAGAGCTTTCCTCCCTTATTCCAATGTTTACTGCTTTTATCCTTCATTTAATTTTAATGACAATCATTTAGTAGTTTTGTACAAAAAGTGGGGGAAAAGCCGCACAGGTACAACAGGAGGTGTTCTGATAGTCAGGTGAGATCAAGATCGGCTGCGCTGTCCCCATATCACAAGCCTACATACAGTCAGACAGGATTTTTTCAAGGCAAGTAAATTAATATTCAGTGAACCACAGGTTGGGGGTGCTGCATTTCCTGATATGTGTTCCTGATGTGTGCCAACAGTTGTGAGATGGGAAATTCCAGCCAAAATATCTAACCACATATGAGGAGAACATCCACTTGGGTGTAATATTGGAAGAATTGTATGGCAGTACGAATCAGAGTGTTCAGGGGAGGAAAAGAGAAATGTTGAAAGCAAGAAAATAATTGATATTGTACAAACCTACTGCAAGCATGGTTTCATAGTTCTGCTGCACTTTCTTATAACGGATGTCGACCCATTCACTTAGCTCTGCCCAATCGTCTTTGGAAAGATAAACGACAATGTCTTTCAGCTTCTCTAGAATCTGGAGACATAAAATGAATGTAATTTCTGATACAGCTAGGCATTTTATCTGTAATCTTCACAAACTACAATTGTAAGATTAGCTACCCTGTCAGATCTGCCAATCTTTAAAAGAATATCCTCCACACCACTTGAATGGGCCGGCACAGCCAACCTTTATTGGGAGCCATCAATATCGTGGCAGCATGATGTTGAAATGTCTTGAAGGAAAGTTGTCTCAAGACCTTCTACAATCAGTGTTGGTGCTACCATGCTCCAGAGGATGTCTGGGAAGGCAAAACAAAATGGTTAAAAATGCTCCCACACACCATCCCTTTTCTAATTTATTCTTCCTCACCTTCTTTATGCTCACATGTAACATTCCAGAGCCAATTGTAGACAAAAACCTTACAGCAGGTTTTTCGGCACTGCTGTTTTTGAGCCAGTTGTTCAAGGACACCCATAGTGAATGCCTCCGATTCCTCCCCCTCAGTGTGACATTATCCACAGTCACCTGAACGTCACAGTTGAGATCAGTCTGGTAACTTCAAGGTACACAGCAAAAGACCTTTCAGCAAGTTTCACCATGTTGTTAACTATGGTAGATCTACTCTTTTAACCTCATTTTTCCCATAATTCTCCATTCCATTAATATTCATACAACCCAAGTATCTATCCCCTTTTAAATACCTGAATAAATTCTGCATCAATGGCCTCCTGTTGTAGTGCACTCCACATTCCCACAATATTTCCTATTAATAATTTTCTCCTGGATTAACTTTTCAAAAGTTTAGTTTTAATTTTAAATAGATGAACCTTTATTACAGATTTGCCGATTGGAAAAATAACGCTTGGAAATCAGCTATCTTGTCATTTCCCTTTTTTATTTTTACTCAGGATGTGGTCAGTGCTAACAAGACCATCTTTAATGTCCATCCCCAGCTGCTTTGAGAAGATGGTGGTGGACCTTCTTTTTAAACACCTCGATCAGATCACTCATCATGTTTTGGGAGGTTTGCTCAGTCTCTGATCAGACCCAAGGTACTAAATGGAATAGAAAAGGCAAATCCACAGCAGTACTTTCAGTTAAATTGTAACTACAAGACTAGGATAAACCTGGTAAGAGAGAAGTTCAGAACGACGGTCACAGCAGGAATTATCAGTACCTGAAATGGTCACCTGGGCAGAGTAGTAGAGGCAAAAAACAAAAATGAATTAATTTAAGCAGTTAGATATTGTGATAAAGAAATCTTAAGTTTCTACTGGAAGGATAAGTTCGATGGGCCAAATGGTCTCACTGCTCAATATTAATGTTAGTGATCCAATCTAAACACTGGGGAACTCAGCCACTCCCTACTGACAGTATTAATGTGATTGGTATCTTTTGGGACTGAGCAGCTGAATCTTCCCCATCTCAAGTTGTAAACAATACATTTCTCCAGCATTTTCTTTCTGGTTTCCATTTGAAATCTCCCCTCATCTCACCTCCGATTTGCTCTTCTCAGACATGGCCTTGCCCTCTGCAGTATCTTCCCTGTCACTCTGAGTTTTGCCCATCCCTTCCTGAGGTTGGCCACCTTATTTACTCAACTTTTCCCTCGGGTTTTTGTGCCCTTCTCGATCCCTCAGTCTTTTCAATGGTTTTGCCCCCGGGACGATTATTTCTTCCTTTTTTCTGTCACCTCACGGGGCTAAAATGAAGTCGAATCTGAGTGAAAGACTTTCCTGTCATCAGCAGTGTTTAGTTTATGTGGCACTAATATCTGAAGCGGTCTTTTCTTCTGACTTTCCCTCAGACTAACACGACCTGAGTCTCTTTCTGACTAAAACTAACCCTGCCAGCTCCTGGGTTTTCCTCAGGAAATTTTTGTTCCTTTTCTCGTCAGAAATAATTTGTGATCCGATTTTTTTTTAGCTACAATCCCTCAGCATTTGCCCTAAAGTGTGCAATGAGTGAGAATGTGCTTTCCCCGCCCGCCCTGTGAAAGGCCCGCCCAGCCGCACAGCTCCTCCCCCTCCTGCAGCCTCCCGCTTTCTGTCCGTTGCCCGGCGACGCTGCCTCTATATATAGCCCCGCCTCCCCCTGGGGGCGGGGCCGACAGAAAGGCGACACGTGAGCGGCGCTGCGGCCAATCAGAGCGCTGCGGCTGAGGGTTGAGCAGGGTGCGAGCGCCGGCAT
Organism: Somniosus microcephalus; assembly: GCF_052327205.1. Taxonomy (NCBI): domain Eukaryota; kingdom Metazoa; phylum Chordata; class Chondrichthyes; order Squaliformes; family Somniosidae; genus Somniosus; species Somniosus microcephalus. The sequence goes on from NC_140998.1 coordinate 195,739,970, forward strand.
GAGGAGACAGCCCGCCTCCCACGCCCAGGGAGGCCGAGCGCGCCCTTTGAACCAAGATGGCGGCGCGGGGACAAGTCCCACATTCCTTCACCAAGATGGCGGCGGGTTGCCGGGGTAACCCGGGCCTGTTGCCGGGGAGAAATCCTTCAGCAAGGTGGTGGACAGTTGCCTCGCTCACCCGGGCGGGTGGCCGGGCCTGGCGCTGTGACGCAAACACGAGGCCCCGCGGGGTCTTATTCCCGCCCTTTGTCTTTGGGCCTTGGTTCAAAGGGCGCGCGCTCGGCCTCCCTGGGCGTGTGAGGCGGGCTGTCTCCTCACGCCAGCTCTCGCGCCCTGCTCAACCCTCAGCCGCAGCGCTCTGATTGGCCGCAGCGCCGCCCACGTGTCGCCCTTCTGTCGGCTATAAATAGAGGCGGCCTCGCCGGGCAACGGGCAGAAAGCGGGAGGCTGCAGGAGGGGCAGGAGATGTGAGGCTGGGCGGGCCTTTCACAGGGCGGGCAGGCGGGGAAAGCACATTCTCACTCAGTTCACACTTTTAGACCAAATGCTGAGGGATTGCAGCTAAAAAAAAAATCGGATCACAAATTATTTCTCAAGAAAATGAACAAAAATATCCTGAGGAAAACCCAGGAGCTGGCAGGGTTACTTTTAGTCAGAAAGAGACTCAGGTCGTGTTAGTCTGAGGGAAAGTCAGAAGAAAAGACCGCTTCAGATATTTGTGCCACATAAACTAAACACTGCTGCTGACAGGAAAGTCTTTCACTCACATTGAGCTTCATTTTAGCCCCGTGAGGTGACAGAAAAAAGGAAGAAATAATCGTCCCGGGGGCAAAACCATTGAAAAGACTGAGGGATCGAGAAGGGCACAAAAATCCGAGGGAAAAGTTGAGTAAATAAGGTGGCCAACCTCAGGAAGGGATGGGCAAAACTCAGAGTGACAGGGAAGATAGTGAAGAGGGTGAGTGTAGGGGGGTGGCGGTGTCGCCTGGCGTGTGCGTGCGCCCAGTCAGTTATGCCTCTGACTGTTCTGTGAGCGGTTCGAATCGTTCCCACGCCCCTGGGCTCTAGACACCAGACTTAGGTACAAGGCGGCGGTACAGAGAAGACTCGGGTAGACAGGTGGTTGGATGCAGACAAAACCAAGATTTTATTGAAGAGGAAAACTTGATACAATCTTATGGAAAAATTACTAGTGTACACTTCTACAGGCAAAAAAAATTACAAGAGAATCATAATAATACTTATACAGGGAATGGGGAACACACGGCACATCGAGGGAAAACAACTATCTTAACATTCCCCTTATCCTTATCCCACCCCTGCACCTAACTAGGTTAAGCTGTGAGGGGTCAGAATTCATGCTCACCAATCAAAAGGGTTTGTTAAACTCAAAACCGGTTGGGTTCGGGGTTCGCTCTTGGCGCGCTCTGGAGCCTGCCGTCGTCACGTGGTCTCCGGGCACTGCAAGGGCATTGTCCAGGTTCGATTACCCCAAAGTTAAAGTCTCTGTTTGGGTAATTTACCTTGCAGGGATGGTCCTTCGTCGACAGCCGACAGCTGGAGTTTGCATGAAGATAGTCGCAGGTTGGCTGAGGCTGAAGGCCCGATGATTTGAAGCCTACCCTCAGTTGGTCTTCCTTGGTTGGTCTTCCCTCCTCCCCTCGTCGCGTCCCGCCTCGCCTGGCCTGAATTTGTCCGTGTCCGCTCGATGTAACGCCGGAGCCGATGGAATGGCAACAGGCACGGGCAAAGGCCAGGGGGTAAGCGCGGGACGGGGAAAGAGCGGCAGCCATTAGGGCAGGCAGAGGGAGAAGAGCACCAGCACACACAGAGAGCGAGCGCGAGCGCGAGATTGCTACCTGGGGCCTTCAATTATACCTTCGTCAAAAACCCTTATCTGCGCGCCAAATCAGGTTAGTTCTTTGTTTTAATTTTGGCGAGCTAGTTTAAAATAATGGTAGCAATTCATACTAACCGGTTTTTAGGTGGCCGGTAATCGCATCTACCGGCCCGATAATTGACTTGTATTGTCCTGAAAGTTCCTTGATGGGCCTATCCAGCCTCGATGGCTGTGTTAATCTGTTTCCGATAATATATGCAAACTGTTGATGGCCTTGACTATAGGCCTAACTGAATTTAAATTTTGTCTCCAATTCGGTCTAATGCATAATTCAGAGTCCTGTCTGGTTCCAAAACACAAATGCTTCTCTTCACAGAAAAGCCTGCAGCCTCAGTTTCGATTTCTCCCAAGCTGTCTGCGTTGCAGAATCCATTTTAAAATTCCACAGGCTTTCTGCCACGAGGCACGGACGCCATCTTGGGTACCTTTTATACTTTAAAAAGTCCATGCAGGGTCCCGTTTATTAATAACAGCCTTCGGGGAAATGCAGAAATTTTGCGAATCTTACATTAGGCCATGTCTGAGCAGAACAAATCGGAGGTGAGATGATGGGAGATTTCAAATGGAAACCAGAAAGAAAATGCTGGAGAAATGTATTGTTTGCAACTTGAGATGGGGAAGGTTCAGCTGCTCAGTCCCAAAAGATACCAATCACATTAATACTGTCAGTAGGGAGTGGCTGAGTTCCCCAGTGTTTAGATTGGATCACTAACATTAATATTGAGCAGTGAGACCATTTGGCCCATCGAACTTATCCTTCCAGTAGAAACTTAAGATTTCTTTATCACAATATCTAACTGCTTAAATTAATTCATTTTTGTTTTTTGCCTCTACTACTCTGCCCAGATGACCATTTCAGGTACTGATAATTCTTGCTGTGACCTGAGTTCTGGACCTCTCTTTTACCAGGTTTATCCTAGTCTTGTAGTTACAATTTACCTGAAAGTACTGCTGTGAATTTGCCTTTTCTATTCCATTTAGCACCTTGGGTCTGATCAGAGACTGAGCAAACCTCCCAAAACATGATGAGTGATCTGATCGAGGTGTTTAAAAAGAAGGTCCACCATCATCTTCTCAAAGCAGCTGGGGATGGACATTAAAGATGGTCTTGTTAGCACTGACCACATCCTGAGTAAAAATAAAAAAGGGAAATGACAAGATAGCTGCTTTCCAAGAGTCATTTTTCCAATCGGCAAATCTGTAATAAAGGGACATCTATTTAAAATTAAAACTAAGCTATTGAAAAGTTAATCCAGGAGAAAATTATTAATAGGAAATATTGTGGGAATGTGGAGTGCACTACAACAGGAGGCCATTGATGCAGAATTTATTCAGGTATTTAAAAGGGGATAGATACTTGGGTTGTATGGATATTAATTGAATGGAGAATTATGGGGAAAATGAGGTTAAAAGAGTAGATCTACCATAGTTAACAACATGGTGAAACTTGCTGAATGGTCTTTTGCTGTGTACCTTGAAGTAACCAGACTGATCTCAACTATGATGTTCGGGTGAGTGTGGATAATGTCACACTGAGGGGGAGGAATCGGAGGCATTCACTATGGGTGTCCTTGAACAACTGGCACAAAAACAGCAGTACCGAAAAACCTGCTGTAAGGTTTTTGTGTACAATTGGCTCTGGAATGTTGCATGTGAGCATAAAGAAGGTGAGGAAGAATAATTTAGAAAAGGGGATGGTGTGTGGGAGCATTTTTAGCCATTTTGTTTTGCTTTGAGACGTCCTCTGGAGCATGGTAGCACCAACACTGATTGTAGAAGGTCTTGAGACAACTTTCCTTCAAGACATTTCAACATCATGCTGCCACGATATTGATGGCTTCCAATAAAGGCTGGCTGTGCCGACCCATTCAAGTGGTGTGGAGGATATTATTTTAAAGATTGGCAGATCTGACAGGGTAGCTAATCTTACAATTGTAGTTTATGAGGATTACAGATAAAATGCCTAGATGTATCAGAAATTACATTCATTTTATGTCTCCAGATTCTAGAGAAGCTGAAAGACATTGTCGTTTATCTTTCCAAAGACGATTGGGCAGAGCTAAGTGAATGGGTCGACATCCGTTGTAAGAAAGTGCAACAGAACTATGAAACCATGCTTGCAATAGTTTGTACAATATCAATTATTTTCTTGCTTTCAACATTTCTCTTTTCCTCTCCTGAACACTCTGATTCGTACTGCCATACAATTCTTCCAATATTACACCCAAGCGGATGTTCTCCTCATATGTGGTTAGATATTTTGGCTGGAATTTTCCATCTCACAACTGCTGGCACACATCAGGAACACATATCAGGAAATGCAGCACCCCCATCCTGTGATTCACTGAATATTAATTTACTTGCCTTGAAAAAATCCTGTCTGAGTGTATGTAGGCTTGTGATATGGGGACAGCGCAGCTGATCCCGATCTCACCTGACTATCAGAACACCTCCTGTTGTACCTGTGTGGCTTTTCCCCCACTTTTTGTACAAAACTACTAAATGATTGTCATTAAAACTAAATGAAGGATAAAAGCAGTAAATATTGGAATAAGGGAGGAAAGCTCTACATCTCAGATGCCATCAAGGACCTTCCTTTCCCTCGGTACTGAGAGTGACCGTCAGCTGTCACAAATGTAAATCTTCCTTTGGACTCTCCAATGGGTCCAATAGGGATCAGTGGCATAAAAATCTGGGAGAACAAGGCTCTTAGAGGGCATGGACCTGAGTGCTGTGCTCCCAGCTCCCCAACATAACATAAAAGCTCCTTTTCCTCTGATCAGTCTGGGCTGGATTTAAATCCAGATGCCATTGATGAAAGGAAAGCCTCTGTGCTGCTCTTACCTGATATTATTCTAAAATGGTTCGACTCAACAGATGCCTTACGTTAGTAAGTTAAGTCAAATTAAATACAGGCAATTATCAACTGTAGATGATTGGAATATTTTAATTTTCACAGGATTGAATGTTCCAGATCCAGCGTTCATGTCAAGACCTAGCAGTGGGCACCAACCCCGTGTGTATGTTTCTAGTGACTCGGATGAGGAGTGGATGCCTAAACTTCTTGTGAAAAACCCACCAAGTAAATTGGATGTGTTTTCTTTGTTAAAGTATTAAATGTGCTTTTTTAACACCCTGAATATAACCAGTTTGTCCAGCAACTACTACATATTTTTTGTCAGCAGGCAGTTACTTTGAAGTTTTGGAGAGCTGGAAATATAAGTAAATTGTCTGATCACATTTTCCCTTATACTTGTGTAAGTTTTCTTTACTTTTTATCTGCATAATATGTTGATTCTTTTTTGGGCCTGAATAAACAAGATATTTTTAGAATCTTCATGCTGTTAACATAAATAAACTGAGAGCTGAGATTATCTCAATCACACTGATGTCTTTCTTTTTTTAATAGTTGAGATTCTTTAAGCCTCTCCTTAAGAATGAAGATACCAAGAAGACTAAGAACGAGAATACCAGAAAGGTAATTCAAAGTGAACAGAAATTCTTACAGACTAATAGTTCAAGATGAAAATAATCTGCTAGATAATCACGGCAGGCCTGTCAGCATCTGAAGGATATATCGATACAAGTTCCCACCCAAACATTAACCAGTCTTTCTCCTTCAGACACAAATTGAGCTGCTACACACTTCCAGCATTTTCTGTCTTTATCTCAGATTTCTACCAAACAATTTTTCTTTTTCATTCTGCTGCATGAGAGCCCAATTTACAGTCCATGGTGCCTGGCAACTTGGTCCTATTTCTATTTCATTCTAGGTTACTTGTCCTTGAAATTCATGCCCTGGAGAGTTGGAAAGGTCTCTTAGCGCTGTTGGTGGATAAATCCTCCACCAGCATCCCAAAATCTGTGAAAATCAGCAGCTTGAAATATCTGCAAATTAATGGTATGAATTTGATATGTTGCCCATGAGGCTCCATAATATGGATCTAGCTGGTTCATGAAGACAAAACTCCTTGGTCACTGCTGCTGTACTAACATTTCAAGGTTTCTCTTCCTGTTGTAATCAAGAATTGCAATTCTCATGTTGGGAACTAGATTTGAGAAACACAATGTCCAGTGACACAGGGCTGAAGAAACATCCGGCCTTCATTTTGGTGACAAGCATGGCAGATACTTTAAATGAAATTGTATCTGCTTCTAGATCCTCCATTGATTTCCTCTCGCGGGCTCTTGTCTCTGACTAACCTTCTGTAGCTATGATGCTTCATGAACGAGCAATTAGCTTTTACTTCAAGAAGAATGTTCTGTGTGCAAAGTGGTTTGAATCTAAAGTACTTTTCACCATGTGTGGTACGACAAGCCCAGACAAATTCAATTTTGAATCCTGGCTAATTTTATTCCCTCCCTTGCAAAAGGGTGCTGAGGTTTATGTAATAGGTTTACCATATTTGCTGAGATCAGTACAGTGCAGTATCAAAGAAGGGAATCTGATGTGTGTGGCTTAGCACTACACTGGGGAGCAACTGCATTTCCCCAGTTGGGTAATTGGGAAGCTCTGTTTATTAAATATCCTACAATAACTAATGGAGAGGAACAACAGACAACTGCTTTGACTTGTAATGCAGGGAGTCCTGAGGCAGCTATTGTCTACTTCAGGTGCTGTGAGGTACATTTTCACTCTCACATTCTGCATTTCAGAACCAAAAAACCCCGTCACAGATTGTGTCCCATTTCGAAGTGGCTGAAGATGAAGTTTTCCGAGGCTTCACTGAGGAAACTGCTTCAGCTAAGGAAGAGACTGTTTCAGTTCAAAAGATCAGAATAGAAACGAGCACCTTGGTTTGTGAAAGTGAAGCTCGTAGTGAATCCAATAAAGGTATTTGTCCTGGAATAAAGGATTTCAGTAAAGTATTTCTATTTTGAATAATTGAGGGTATTTTAATGAGCAAGAGATGCTCTATGTTGATAATGCCACCACAACAGTAGTCATTCAAATCAGATTAACGCAATATCTTGCTTATTTATGTAAAGAAAGAAAGACTTGCATTTATATAGCATCTTTCACGACCACTGGACGTCTGAAAGTGCTTTACAGCCAATGAAGTACTTTTTGAAGTGTAATCACTGTTGTAATGTAGGAAACACGGCAGCCAATTTGCGTACAGCATACTCCCACAAATAGCAATGTGATAATGACCTGATAATCTGTTTTTTTATGTTGATTGAGGGATAAATATTGATTATAACCAGTTTGTCCAGCAGCTAGTACATGTTTTTTGTCAGCAGGCAGTTACTTTGAAGTTTTGGAGAGCTGGAGAGATAAGTAAATTGTCTGATCACATTTTCCCTTATACTTGTGTAAGTTTCCTTTTCTACTTTTTATCTGCATAATGTATTGATTTTTTCAGAGCCTAAATAAACTAGATATTTTTAGAATCATCATGCTGTTAACATAAACAAACTGAAATCTGAGATTATCTCAATCTGCACTGATGTCTTACTTTCTTTCCAAGAGGTGAGATTCTTTAAGCCTCTCTTTAAGAATGAAGATACCAAGAAGACTAAGAACGAGAATACCAGAAAGGTAATTCAAAGTGAACAGAAATTCATATCAAACTAATAAATCGAGATGGAAACAAACTGCTAGATATTCACAGCAGGCCTGTCAGCATCTGAAGGATATACCGATACAAGTTCCCACCCAAACATTAACCAGTCTTTCTCCTTCAGACACGAATTGAGCTGCTACACACTCCCAGCATTTTCTGTCTTTATCTCAGATTTGTAGAAATCAATTTTTCTTTTTAATTTTGCTACATGACTTCCCAATTTGCGTCCCATGGTCCCTGGCAACTTGGTTCTATTTGTATTTATATTTCTTACATAAGAAAAGAATTAGGAGCAGGAGTCGGCCATATGGCCCTTCGAGCCTGCTCCGCCATTCAATAAGATCATGGCTGATCTTTGACTCATCTCCACTCTCCCACCCGGCCCCATATCCCTCGAGTCCCCTAGAGTCCAAAAGTCTATCTATCTCAGCCTTGAATATCCTCAACGACTGAGCATCCACAGCCCTTTGGGGCAGAGAATTCCAAAGGTTCACAAACAGCTTAGTGAAGAAATTCCTCCTCATCTCAGTCTTAAATGGCTGACCGCTTATCCTGAGACTATGCTCCCTAGTTCTCGACTCTCCAGCCATGGGAAACAATCTCTCAGCACTTACCCTGTCAATCCCCCTCAGAATCTTATATGTTTCAATGAGATCACCTCTCATTCTTCTAAACTCCAGGGAGTATCGGCCCAATCTCCTCAATCTCTCCTCACAGGACAACCCTCTCATCCCAGGGATCAATCTAGTGAACCTTCGTTGCACCGCCTCTAAGGCAAGAATGTCCTTCCTCAGATAAGGAGACCCAAACTGTGCACAGTTCTCCAGGTTGCTTACTTGTCCTTGAAATTCAAGGCCAGGAGATTTGGAAAGGCCTTTTAGCGCTGTTGGTGGATAAATCCTCCACCAGCATCCCAAAAGCTGTGAATATGAGCAGCTTGAAATATCTGCAAATTAATCGAAACATGGACATAAATTTTATATTATAGCAAAATACTGCAGATGCTGGAAATCCGAAATAACAACAGAAAATGCTGGAAAAACTCAGCAGGCCAGGCAACATCCGTGGAGAGAAATTAGAGTCGACGTTTCGGGGCTAACCCTTTTTCAAAACTGGAAAAGAAATGAAATAGATCGAAAGGCAGGGCTGGGAGGTTTTGAATACCTCTTAACGGGCCAGAAATTAGGATCGGGGGCTTGCCGCGCGTGCAAGCCCCCGATGTGCACTCACCCGGCGCGCCGACACCTGAAGCCCAGGCCTGCTTGCATTTCCTGTCACTGGCCCGGTTCCGATGTCGGCGCGATGTGCTTGCCTGATCCAGCGGCGTAGTTAGTGCGATGTGCCGGCTGGGATCGGGTGAGCACTGTGCAGCCAATCAGGGGAGGGGAAACTTCATTCATGAGTTTGATAGTAAGAACTGTCAAAGTCATGAAAAGTACGGGTGCCCAAAAGACTAGTTTAACTTTAAATAAAATTTTAAAAAACATCCCAATAATTAAATAAACTATAAATAACTTAAAAAAAACTATTTTAAACAATTAATCAAATTTTTGAAAAAAATAATTTTTTAAGATATCGGGTCTAAAAATAAACTTACCTTACTGTAAAGTCCTTAAAAACAATGAAGCTGTGGAAAAAATGTAATAATTTTAAATAATAGACCACTTACCTTCAAGAATCAAGTCCTTACGCCTCCTTTTTTTATGTCTAAAAAGTTCAGGTCCTTGCACATGGGCAAACCTGTCAAAAAGAAGGAAGTTCAATGCGTGCGCGCAGAGTCCTGACCACGCGTTGGACCTCTGAACCCCTTGGAGGAAATGCCGGTTTCCCGCGCATGCGCTGTGCATGCTGAAATCCGGCACTTCCAACGGGCCCACGCGTGAGTACACCGTCCGTACTCATGCGTTGGGACCGGAATTACTGGCCCATTGTCTCTTCACTTCTTTTGTTCTCTCCCAGCCCTGCCTTTCGATCTATTTCATTTCCTTTCCAGTTTTGAAAGAGGGTTTCGACCCGAAACGTCGACTCTAATTTCTCTCCACGGATGTTGCCTGGCCTGCTGAGTTTTTCCAGCATTTTCTGTTGTTATTTCATAAATTTTATATGTTGCTCATGAGGCTCCATAATATGGATCTAGCTGGTTCATGAAGGCAAAACCCCTTGGTCACTGCTGCTGTACTAACATCTGAAGGTTCCTAGTTTTTCCTGCGGTTGTAGTCAAGAGTTGCATTTCTCATGTTGGGAACTAAATTTGAGGGGCAACATATCCGGTGATGCAGGGCTGCAGAAAGATCCAACTTCATTTTGGTGACCGTTATGTCCCACTATTCACTGGAACTCACTCAGACACTTCCAAAGATGCACACAAATCTGTCCAAGAACGGAAAGCGTTGAAAATAAATGTTTCAATGTTTGACAGCACATTAACAGGAACTTTACATGAACATTGGATACAACACCCAAGTGGCTACCCTTGTGTGTTGTTAGTTGGTATGATTGCACTAGGATGAGGGTGAGTGTGAGGGGTGGCTAGTGAGATGGGGATGTGATAATGTAGATAGAGAGGGATGGGTGGAGGTGCAGGGTAAGTTGGTGTGAGTAAGGATGTGCAGGAGTAGGGTAGGGAAGGCAGAGTGATGGGGATGTGTTGAGAGGCACAGCGGGATGAGGTTGAGAGCGGATTTGTACTAACGTTTCATGATCTAATGAGATCATGGAAATGTTTGCGCCACAGCACCCAGGTCCTCCTGACCACATCCCTGCTTGTGCCCTCCTCTGCAATGTGCAACCAGGCTGTTTTGTTCTCCTGGGGAGGTGTCTTCCGCCCATCTGAAGGGAAGAGGACCTCCCTGCGTGCTCTGACTCCATAAGTATATGGAGGGAGACATGGGAGAGCCTGGGTGCAGCCCTGCCCCTCTGTGCAGTGACTGTCAGTGTTTGCAGCACTTCAATGCTGCAGAACACTGACAGCACAAATGTCAAAAGAAAGTTGGCCATGGTCCCTTTAAGGAAACCGGCTGATGACATATCATGAATGATGTCACTAGACCCGCTTCCTCTAATTGGTCCGGGAAACACGCTGGGCGGGCTTAACAAGCCCCATCAATGTAAATTCATTTTCCAGAGCGGGATGGAGCTAGCCACTGACATCGCCCACCCCGGTCCCACCGAGGTAAGCAATATCCCGGCCGCCATGTCATCCTCACAACTTACTTTCTCACCTAGCTTTGTATCGTCAGCAAACCTGGATACATTACACTCGGTCCCTTAATCTAAGTCATTAATATAGATTGGAAATAGCAGAGGCCCCAGCACTGATCCTGGTGGCACCCCATTAGTAACAGCCTGCCAACCTGAAACTGACCCCTTTATTCCTACTCACCATTTTGTCCTTTTAACTAATCCTCTATCCAACCTTACCCTAACCCCCAACCCCATGAGCCCTTATCTTCTAGAACAAGCTTACATGTGGCACCTTATCGAAAGCCTTTTGAAAATCCTAATATACTACATCCACTGGTTCCCCTTTATCTACCCTGTCAGTTACATCCTCAACAAACTCGGATAGATTTGTGAAACACTATTTCCCTTTCAGAAAACCATGCTGACTCTGCCCAATCATATTATGATTTTCTAATTGCCCTGTACCACTTCCTTAATAATGGATTCCATAACTCCATGTTCCACAGAATGAAGGTATTTGTTACCAGTTGCTTGTGTACATCAGGCGGAATATAATGTTCGTTTTTAGGCATTGTCAAACATTACCTCTCTTTTAGCGATCACGCATAGTTTGGGAAGACCAAAGGTGAAGTAGTAAAACTATGTGTCAAATCTGCTCCTGTCCCATTTTCCTGAAGGCATGATTCATGAGTTGATATGTTTCCTAGTCTGTGCTGACTTATTTTGCAGCCCTTTTGGCAATTGCTAAATGGCTGTTCTTCATGTGTTCGGCTCTTCATTGTCGGAGAAAGTCGAATCTGGTTTCGTATACACGCACATACACTTTCCAGAAGTGATGATTAGTTAGCAATCAGTGCAAATCCTGGTTAATTTTATTCCCTTGCAAAAGGGTGCTGAGGTTAATTGTATTAATTTTACCGCATTTGCTGAGATCACCAAATTGAACACAGGAGTACAGAATCAAACATGGTAACGTTCTGACCTGTGTGGCTCAGGACTACACTGGGGAGCGACAGCATTTATCCAATGTGTAGTTGGGTAGGTTTGTTTATTAAATATGCTACAACAACTAATGGAGAGGAAAAATAGACAAATACTTTGACTTGTACACAATCTCTTTAGTATTACAGGCAGTCTTGAGGCAGCTATTCTTTAATTCAGGAGCAGTGAGGGACAGTTTTACCGTCACATTCTGCATTTCAGAACCAAAAAGCTCAATCACAGATGGTGTCCCATTCAGAAGAGGATAAAGATGAAGTTTTCAGGGGCTTCACCGAAGACACTGCCTCAGTTTTGTAAGAGACAGTTTCAGTTGAAAACATCAACAGAGAAACGAGTACCTTGGTTTGTGAAAGTGAAGCTTGTAGTGAATCCAATAAAGGTATTTGTCCTGGAATAAAGGATTTCAGTAAAGTATTACTATTTTGAATAATTGAGGGTGTTTTAATGAGGAAGAGATGCTCTATGTTGATAATGTGACCACTACCGCAGTCATTGAAATCAGATTAACACAGTGTCTTGCATTATTATGTAAATGTCTTCAGTATCTTCTGTGCAACCAGAAACAAACCTTACATGCAAGAATATTACAATTAATTGGTTCAATTTTTGTTCATAATCTTTTTGATTTATTCCACGGTTGTCTGTACTGGAAAGATCTTGGGGTCAGCAAATGAAGAAACAACCAAAGAGACTGAAAGCAGAAGATACAGTTTGAGAAACAGAGAGAGAAAAGTTTACACTGAAGAAAGGGAACTTTGTGACGATGATTACCTGTGTATGTGCAAAGTAACCTATCCATTTCCTCAGGGCAGGAATAATTTATTTGGCGTTTTGGTGTGATGACACAGGGGCCTTGGTAGGCCAGGGGATTGGTGGAGCAATGCAGCATATCAGAGTGGTGGGACAGGAGTGCAGGCCTGTGTTTGCCCACAAACAGGCACCGATTGTTCTTTATCATTGAGGAAAAACGATCACAAATATGATCCCCAAACTATTGATAATAATTCTGGAATCTTGTAATGAAATATTATAGGACTTTCAATAATCATCAACTAATGGCCCCTGATTACAGGGAATAGCAGCCCCTTGTCTAAGATATTGAAGCATCCTATACCAGCCTACAGCAGGACCTGGACAACATCCAGGCTTGGGCTGACAAGCGGCAGCTAACATTCAAACTTATGAATGTCGAACAGTGACCATCTCCAAAGAATTGATGATGCAGCCAGAATTAAGTTGGGAATCAGCATGGTTTGGGAAGGGGTGTGTGGAGAAGATGATGACATAACTGAAAGGGCAAAGTTGAGAAGTGACACTGTCCCCAAGAGTGATTTACCTGATGGTTTAGAGGGACTTTTCTAACTGGATTGGCCGATTGAACTTCATTCAAAGAATGAGGAAGGTTTCACCGATAGGAAGCAAAGTCCAAGGGGGAAAATTGAGTCGCACCCCCGCGGCCGAAATTCACCGGTAGCACCCCAAGACCCCTGCGTTAACATTGATATAACCACGAATTGTACTTCCAAAAGAAACTTCTAGATGATTCATTACACTGACAATTTCTCTTTCTTCCTTCTCCAGCAGCTCACCAAGTGCACCGAGATGAGTCTCATCCTTGCCCTCATTGCAATGTTGCTTTTACCACTGCAGAGTTTCTTCAGAAGCACATCAGGAGACATCCTGAATCCTGTGGACAAATTTCAGCAGGACAATCTTCGCCTCCCAGCACAAAATATCTTTGACAACGCGAAAGTGGGCAGGGATCATTCACGCAATCTGTCCAGAGGAGAGAATTTATAAAATCAGGTGATCTTCACCTACGCCAGCGTATCCACACAGGAGAGAGGCCGTATAAATGTACTGAATGTGGAAAGAGTTTCACAGTGTCAAGGAACCTCCATACACACCAGTGGATCCACACAGGAGAGAGGCCGTTTCAATGTACTGAATGTGGAGAGAGTTTCACACAGGCAGGGAACCTCCAGAGACACCAGCGGATCCACACAGGAGAGAGGCCATATAAATGTACTGAATGTGGAGACAGTTTTACAATGTCGGGACCTCCATACACACCAGCGGATCCACACAGGAGAGAGGCTGTGAAAGGGTTAAAAAAGGGCTAAGATGAGGGGATTAAGGAACAGAGCATATCTCCAACCATATAAGGAATTGGTATGAACAATGTCCAGAAGGAAAGTCTGGTGTAGTCGTGGCCAAAGTGCACAAACCGTGAATCACTAACTGAGGAATGTATTGAGAGATAACGTATGGGGTCACAAGACCAATGCAGACAGGTCACAAGAATTTGCACCCGAAGCCAACTGTATGATGAAAGAAATGTATACGTGTAATGCACCTAATTGCAAACAGTAGCCACGACTCAGAACAAAACCTGTATATAAGGCAGGAGATTTTCAACGATCGGGAACATTCATCCCAGGATGGGTGTCTTCCCTGTCGACTTGTGAACAAAGTTGTTTTACTGAACGCACCTCCGGACTCCGAGTGATTGATTAGGAATAAGGCGGACGTTGACCCTTTATATCACAGGGTCCGTCTAGGGGAGAAGAAGCTCTCCTGGTTTACCCTTACAACTTGGCGTAGTCGGCAGGATCTACCGGATGGACTGAGTAGAGACATTGGCCTAGAAATTGGGTTCTGGTCTTGCCAGGGCTGTAGCGCCAGAAAGTTTGCGCCAGCGGTAATGCGGCAGCGCCCGCCGAAAATTCGGGTGCGCTGGGCCCAGACGGCGGCGGGCGCTAAAACCCTCCTTTAGCGCCTCAAAACGGGCGTGAACTTGGGTTTCCCGGCGCTAATCCCCCGCTGCGGCACCCGATGCGGTGCGGCAGGCGGGGGAACTGCAGGCCTCCTCCTCCTGTTAAGGAGGAGCTGCCTGCAGCTGACAACTGTCTGGCGGATTGCCCCGACATCTGAGCCCGGCACCTCGGGGAAGTGCCGGGCTCACATCAGACACTGATCAGGGCCGCGGGGGGGGAATGCAGGAGTCCGGGAAGGGAGGTGTGGGCAGGCGGCCGCCGGGAACGCGGCCGGCCGCCGCTCCACCTTTATGCGCCGGCGCACACTGGGGGAAGACTCTGTTGCCAGAGTCTTAGTTGCGCCTGCCACGGGCGAGGCGGGCGCAACTGAATTTCGGCTTGGGGCCGGGTTACCACGGCAACCGGGACGCTGCACACACCGATGACGTCATCGGTGCCGGCGCAGCGCTACCGGTCTACCGCCGCGGAAGGGCCCCAGGCAATTTAGGAACCGGCGCCAATTGCAGCGCTAGGCCCTCTAGCGCCGCAAAATCGGCGCTAAGGGCACTGAATTTCTAGGCCATTGTCTCCTCGCATCGAAGCCCAGGGCCGGAGATCCAACGAATCAGAGGCGGAGTCGAGATACATGAGTAAAGCAACTTGGGTGCATGCTAGGACATTATAGAAATGATAATGTCTGAATAAGTTGAGGAGCTCGGGTTATATAGGATTGGATATAGGGAAAATCCAATCTTGGCGGAGTTAAAACCGCGTAAGCAGGGACAGGTCCCTGAAGGTCCGGGGGAGTCCCGGAGGTAGGAAACGAGGGGGGAAACTAGCAAATCCACCCTAAAAGGATGGCGAACATAAAGGACGCCAAAAGATCTAAACTCCCGTATGAATTTGTACGCGATAGGTATCGACAGACAACAGTAGGGCATAAGGTAACTTGCCGTATGAATTTGTACGCGATAGTATCGGATAACGGAAATTCTGATAGGGGCAGGGTAAAAAGACCCCGGGGAAGTGAGAAAACCTCACGGAAATTCCCGAGCGGCTAGAAAATGCCTGGGAAAGAAATCGACGGACAAACAGGATGGCGTAACGTAACTTGCCGTATGAATTTGTGCACGATAAGTATGAGAAAGTTAAGGAAAAGATGGTAAAAAAAAGGGATATGATGACAAGGTAATAAAAAGAATGGGAAAGGAAGGTGGGATCCTGAATGGGTTCCCGACCGACAGAAAGAATGGTGGAGTAAGGAGAGCAAGAATAAGGAGGAGAAAACTGTAGTGGTTCTTTGTCAGGGCCACCTGAAAAATGTGTGTAAGATTGGGGCCACACGGGAGAGGGAAAAAGAAGAGTTAGTGGAACAGTTAAAAAAGATAGGCACCAAGTGTGCCGGTGTAACGAAGACAAGGTCAGTGCATAGTGGAAGGAATGATAGGAGATTGATTGGGAGGATTTACAAAGAGAAACCTAAAGTTTTACCGACACGGAAGTTATTAACGTCTGTGCTAAAACAAATAAAACACAAGATTGCTGAGTGAAAGGAACCTTAAAAAATACTGGGATCTCAGTTTGTGTGAAAGTGTGTGAAAGTTTTCCTGACTATGGATGTTTAAGAAGTTACAGTATTATGTTTGTCTGAAAGCCTGTCTTTAAAAAAATGTCCAGTGTGTTTTAGCTCCACCCACTCTTTGGTACAGAGAGCTAAAGGCTGTTTAACCTGTTGAAGACTTGTCTTGAAGGATGGACAAGCGTGTGTTGTTTTAAGTTTGTTAATTGTTTTACAAAAGATAAGCTTCAGTCTTGAAGTTACAGTTGCCAATTTGCCTGGAAGAAAATGATTTTGAATGTTTACAAGGCATGGGTAATTGTTTCCTTGTTAATGTGACTATGGTTTCTTTCTTTTTCAAGTGATACTGGTTAGTTTAAAAAAAATTGATCTGGATTGGATTGGAGTTATGAGGTTAATTAACCTATTAAAACCAGGCTTTCATTGTGGCCACGGTGAAATTCTGGTTGGTGTAAATTTGTGTAAACCGTATTGAATAAGATATTTAATGGTCTGAAACCAGCCCTTAAAATATTGACAGTCTTTGATATAGCGAACAGGTTCTGGTCCATACCATTGGCAGAGGAATCACAAGGGAAATTCACCTTTACCGTCAGGGATAGACAATATACATGGACCAGGGTCCCACAGGGGTTCCATAATAGTCCAAATATATTCCACCGTGTACTGAGTCAAGCCTTAGACGAGTTAGACCTATCAAAGTACCAGAGCGCCCTACTCCAATATGTCGATGACATAATGATTGCATCAGAGGATGCCAAAAGACACATGGGAGCATTACTAGCCACCCTCCAGACATTTAAGAAAGCTGGCTTTAAATTGAACCCAAAAGGCACAGGTTGGACTGTCCAAAGTAAAGTATCTAGGACACAAAATTAGCCAGGGGTATAAGGCACTCCCGCAGGAACAAAAGGCAGCCATAAAAGACAAGCCAAGCCCAGTGACCGTCCGGGGAGTGAGGAAAGTGTTGGGACTATTTAATTACTGCAGGAATTTTATATCAGACTTTGGAGGGAAAGCAGAGCCGATTCAACGGTTAGTTAAAGGGGGGAGACCCACCACCGATAAGATAGAATGGGAGACGGAGCAGGAGGAAGCATATAGGGCCCTTAAACAGGAATTAATAACAGCCCCTGCCCTAGGATTATCAGATCCCACTCGACCCTTCCACCTATATTGTGATTTAGATCATGAGAGTGATTCAGCCGTGGTAATGCAAGATCACGGAGGGAAACAGAGACCCGTTGCGTATTACTCTGCAAAAAAAGACCCAGTAGTGAAGGCGATGCCACGATGTGTGGCTGCAATAGATTGCGCCACCCGGGCGGTGCGAGTAAGTGAACCAATAGTGATGATGGGAAAGGTAATTTTGCATACTCAACATACATTAGTGGAACTACTCAACACAGGAAAATTGTGGACGATATCGGATAGCAGGAAAGCTAAATGGGAAACGATATTACTCCCCAGGGATGGAACTGTGATAATACAAAAACATCCCGGGGTTAATCCAGCCACGGGCATATTAACGGAAGGAGAAGAGCACAGTTGTCAGATGAAAATGGAGGAAGAAATAGGGAGTGGAGTAAAGGAAGACCCACTAGAAAATCCCCATATGGTCATCTATGTAGATGGATCCCGAAAATATATCAACGGAGAACCCAGAACAGGGTGGGCAGTAGTAAATCAAGAAGGAAAGACCTTGTTAAAAGGAGCCCTTTATGGGGATAAGTCAGCACAGGTAGCTGAACTAGTGGCTTTAATAAAAGCGTTGGAAATAGCAAAAAAACAAATGGATAAATGTTTATACCGACAGCCGTTATGCCTTCGGAGTGGTGCATGATTATATGTCACTATGGGCCAGAAGGGGGTACATGACCTCGACGGGAGAGGTAGTAAAACATGGAAAACTAATAGAAGGATTAGTTAAGGCTGCACAGGCACCTTTAGAGGCAGCGGTAATTAAAATAAAAGCCCACACAAAGATAGAGGATATGGACTCACAGGAACCCCAGGACCAGGCCCCTATAGGGAATAGGTATGCAGATCTAGCCGCCAAATTAGCTGCGGAAGAAATGCAACCAAAGGATGTGTTCAGAAACGAAATAAATATGGTCATGACAGTCAGTGGGGTACAGGAAGTGAATATAATGGAGGTACAAGAAAATACTAGTAAAGAGGAAAAAGAGAGATGGAGACAAGCGGTCGCTCGACTACAGGATGGAATCTGGAAATGGGGCCCCCGTAACCAGGTGGTGGCACCGGAATGTTGCAGACAACTGATGGCGCTATACCATGGTGTAACACATACTGGCAGAAGTAACATGTTGCACCTACTGACACAGTACTGGTGGTGGCCAAAGATGGGTCAGGAAGTAGCGAAATATTGCCACCGCTGTATAATATGCGCTAAGAATAATGTAGGACAGAGATGTAGAGTTAGAGTAGCAAACCAACCCAGGCCCCAAGGACCCTGGGAAAACTTACAAATTGACTTTACCAGCAGGACCGGGGGAAGAAATATTGCCTGGTAATAATTGACCAATTTACCAGGTGGGTGGAAGCTTTTGCCACCCAAGATTGCTCTGCAAAAACAGTTGCACTAATATTGGCTACCGAGGTTATACCCCGTTGGGGGAGTGCCTCTGCAAATTGACTCAGACAACGGCACTCATTTCACCGGTAAAATAATGAAACTTGTAAGCTGTTACACGTAACACAAAAATACCACATACCATATCACCCCCAGAGCTCGGGGATGGTAGAAAGAATGGACACTGAAAAACGCGCTGACAAAAGCCATCCAAGAAACAGGGAAGGGATGGTCGGAATTATTACCCAGCATACTAATGAGGCTGCGAGCCACCCCAGGACGAACGACCGGACTGACCCCCTACGAACTAATGACAGGACGAGCTATGAGACTACCAGAGGATTTGGCTGGAGGGGTGAGAGAACCAGGACCAGTACAAGATAGATTAAGTACAACTAAATCAGGAGGTACAAGCACTGAATAAAGAAGTAAGGAACCAACAACAGATTAAAGATCTAGAAAGGCAGAATGCTGGACTTAAACCAGACGAGTTGCCCAGAATAGGTCAACAAGTAATGACGCAAGTTATCGGAAGAAAGGGAATGGAACCCCGTTGGATGGGGCCATATACTGGATTAATGACCAGTGATACGTGTGTTTGTCTACAGGAACCGACGGGTATGTGATGGAAGCACTGGACCCAGGTGAAACCATTTAACACTAAAGACCCCCATTCTACCCTCTCCTCTAGGGGAAAGATCTCGGAAGACGACCAGACCTCTGTTTAAATTACAGATAAACATGGATCCAGTGAGATGGATTATTATAACTACTCTGATGACAACACTTATAAGCCCAAATAACGGGCTGAAAGAAATGGACTGCAAGTTAAGATCCCCTAGTGGAGACTCCACGAGGAACTTCATTATATCACACAGTTACGAGTGTGAAAAACAGGAAAAGGATGTTACAGGTGTAACGGTATCTGGGTGAACTTGGATCAATGACCATGCGGACCCTGTAGAATGACAGATACCAGCAATATGGTAAGATGTAATAGACACTGGCAGGTGTTGGGTCAAGCAGGGGGAGGATATATCCTGAGCTGCACGGACAATATCATAAGATGGACTATTGTGCACGGCATTACAACATCTCAACCAACAACAACAAGGATCACACCACAAGGAGTAACCCTAGAACCAACATCACCCCCAATCACGACGACACCTGAAGAACGAAGGTGTCTGAAATGGACGCCTGGGCCCGAAAATGGACTGGTGTTATTTACCGAGGGAGAACAATTGTATGATAATGTGAGACATGAAATTGTACCGGTACTAATGAACTTAACCATGCTACAATGGCCAGGATATTGTGAAAGATTTACTAAAACTAGAGAGTTGTATGCATATATGATAAGTGTTGTGTATGTAATATGTATGTTACTTTAAACCTATGGCCAGGGCAGCACTACTTTGTAGGGCGTAGTGATACCGCAGTACCACTCCTGGCCATAGGGGTATAAATAGTACTGTGGGTACTGATCTCCCCTCAGTTCCCGCCTGTTGGTATGAAGTAAAGACCTAAGTTAAACCCTTCCAAGCTGTCTCTTCCTTATTGTATTAAGTATATTCGCATACTTTACACTGGTGACTAGGAACGTTCGAACTCACCAGTACAAGGTGCAACAAAGGATCGGTAGCAGTACGGGGAGAGAAGCTTCTTACCAGCCTGCAGAGTCCAGCGTCGACCGAAGGAGGCCGCCCAGTTCAGGAGGAGTGGCAGCAACAGAGCGAGAGAGAGAGGTTTCCAGCGGAGGCTGCGGCAGCTGAGAGAAGAGGCTGAACGGGCGTTCCAGCCACGGGGCAAAAGTCCACCCAGGGCCAGGTAAACTGCAATCCTTCCCGGGGAACGCGAGCTGCAAGGGCCAGAACGGGCAGGCGATCTGGGGAACAAACGGAGCCACGAGGACTAGCGGGCCACGAGAGGAGAAGGTCGTTGTAATAGCGGCGGTGGCAATAACGGGAGCTGCAAGGGCCAAAAATAACGAACCTGGAGAGACGTCGTTGACAGCAGAGGGAGAAAAGGCGGGAAAAGCGCCATCTAGTGGACAAAAGGGGAAAAGTTTTTCTCTTCAGCAGTTTAAAATTAACAGCGCCATCTAGTGGACAAAGGGGAAAAGTTTTTCTCTTCAGCAGTTTAAAATTAACAGCGCCATCTAGTGGACAAAAGGGGAAAAGTTTTTCTGTTCAGCAGTTAGAAAAAACAACAACAGCGCCATCTAGTGGAAAAAGGCGGGAAAACCTCTTCAGCAGTTTTAAAAATGGCTAAAGAAGCTCGGTTGTCAGAATTTGTTGCCAACATAGAAGATTGGGACGCATATGTAGAAAGGCATGAACTTTATTGCATAGTAAACAAGGTGACAGATGACGAAAAGGCAGCAACCTTATTAAATTCTATGGGGGCAAAAACATACGGTCTGCTGAGGAATCTTCTTACTCCAGAAAAGCCAGCAGACAAAACGTATGCCCAAATTGTTGATACGTTAAAGGAACATTTAAACCCTAAGCCACCATTTATAGCGGAAAGGTACCGCTTTTACAGACGCGACCAAAGGAATGATGAGTCGCAGGCAGCCTATTTGGCTGAGCTCAGACGGTTGTCCAAACATTGCCAGTTTGGAGCCTTTTTGGCAGAAGCGATCAGAGACAGATTTGTCTGTGGCATGTTAAATGAGAGTACACGAAAACGGTTGCTGGCCAAGAAACAGCTCAGCCTAGATCAGGCGATGGAAATAGCATTGGCACATGAAGCAGCAGCACAGGGTGCTGCTCAAATACGACAAAATACAACCGGCTATGACACCCATGAGGTGACATTTCACAAAGGTAAATGCTACCGTTGTGGCAAAACCACCCATGACCAAAGTAATTGTTGGTTTCGTGATAAAATATGCCGGCAGTGTGGGAAAAAGGGGCATATAGCGAAAGTTTGTCGGTCGGGTACGAAACCCAATAGTGGGGGCAATCCGAGCAGTACCAAGGCAAGGACAAAAATACATAAGATATCTGACAGTAGCTCAGACGAGTCACAGGAAGGCACAAAAGCAGAGCCTAAAGGTCTGGGATGTCTCAAGTTATATGGTGTAGACAAAACGGAGGACCACAGCACAATGTGGGTTAAAATGAAGGTAGCAGGCGTCGAAGTTAATATGGAGCTGGACACGGGTTCAGCCCTATCAGTAATTAATGAACAAGATTATAACAGGCTGTTCAAACGCATTCCCTTAAAGGATACCGAAATCAAATTAAAAACATATACGGGACAAAAAGTTTACCCGAAGGGAAAAATGCAAGTAACAGTTAAATACAACGGCAGAAAAGTGCCAGGACTTTATTTATACATCCTACCAAACGGTGGACCACCACTTTTGGGTAGGGAATGGATAAGAAAAATCCATTTCGACTGGAAGTCGATACACGAGATAAAAGTAGAGACCACCAAGGATGATACAACCATTACAAACAGGCTGTCGAAAATATTGGCAAAAACGCCAGAGGTGTTCCAACAAGGGCTGGGGACCTTAAAGGACATTAGAGCAAAAATAACTATTGCTCAAGACGCAAACCCCAAGTTTTGTAAGGCCAGACCGGTGCCTTACGCCATTCGGCCAGCTGTGGAAGCAGAACTGGATGCTTTAGAGAGTGCAGGTGTCCTTACAAAGATTGAGTGGAGTGAGTGGGCCACGCCCATCGTCCCAGTTATAAAGAAATCTGCAAATAACACGCCGGGGGAACCAAAGAAGGTTCGCATTTGCGGGGATTTTAAGATAACTATTAACCCAGTCCTGCACACGGTACAGTATCCGCTGCCGCGGATAGAGGACATATTCGCATCGTTAGCTGGGGGTAGACACTTTACGAAGATTGACCTTTGTCAAGCTTATTTACAGATGGAGGTGGAGCAGGACTCGAAAAAGCTCCTAACGATTAACACACACAAGGGATTGTACCAGTACAATCGCCTGGTATTTGGTGTGGCGTCCGCCCCAGCCATATGGCAGAGGACCATGGAACAGGTCCTACAGGGCATTCCAGGAACGCAGTGCTACCTGGATGACATCCTGGTGACAGGACAAACGGATAACGACCACCTCGCTAACCTGGAGCGAGTACTTCTGCGGTTGCAACAATACGGACTCAGGGCGAACAAGCAGAAATGTGAGTTTTTCCAGGAACGTATCTCATACTGTGGTCACATTATAGATAAGGAAGGCCTGCATAAGTCCCCAGAAAAGATCGAGGCAGTAGTGAAGGCCCCGCCCCCTGAGAATGTATCTCAGTTACGATCATTCTTAGGCCTTATAAACTATTACCATAAGTTCCTCCCGAACTTATCGTCCATTTTACATCCACTAAATTCATTGCTGCAAAAGGGAGTCTCCTGGAATTGGGACGAAGCGTGTGAGGCTGCTTTTAAAAAGGGTAAACAACTCATTACATCAAAGGAAGTGCTCGCACACTTTGACCCAAAAATGCCAATGAGGTTGGCATGTGACGCCTCCCCGTATGGTATAGGGGCAGTGTTGTCACACAAATTTCCCAATGGGACGGAGAGGCCAATAGCATTTGCCTCAAGGTCGTTAACTACAGCCGAAAGAAACTATGCACAAATCGACAGGGAGGCCCTCAGTCTGGTGTGGGGTGTAAAAAAATTCCACCACTATCTACATGGGCAACGTTTCACACTACTGACGGATCATCAACCGTTGGTGTCCATATTTAATCCAACAAAAGGGGTGCCCCTGATGACGGCCCAAAGGCTACAGAGATGGTCACTGTTCTTAGGAGCACACCAGTACCTTATCGAATATAAGGGTACCAAACAGCATGGCAATGCGGATGGCCTGTCGCGGCTACCATTGCCTGCCGAGATCGAAGAGATAGTACAGGACCCCGTGGAAATATATCATACGGCGGTTATGGAACACTTGCCCATCACCAGCCAATGTATCGAGCGGGAAACACAGAATGACCCAACACTGGCAAGGGTTTACGAATTGACCGTGAAAGGCTGGCCGGCGCAGGGTGACACATCATTGCCGGCGTTTTCGGCAAGGAAGGACCAGTTGTCCGTATGCCGGGGCACATTGATGTGCGGAGCCAGGGTGGTGGTCCCTCAAAAATTACAACATAAAGTGTTGCGGGACTTACACGAAGGTCATCTGGGGGGTGTCAAAATGAAAAGCCTCGCCAGAGCCTACGTCTGGTGGCCCGGCATTGACAGGGACATCGAGGAAGTAGCAAAAGCATGCCAAGGGTGCCAGATGGTACAGAACGTACCACCCCAAGCCCCACTACATCCGTGGGAGTGGCCCTCAACGCCGTGGCAAAGGATCCACGTGGACTTCGCTGGGCCCTTCATGGATACGATGTTCCTTATTGTAGTGGACGCCCACTCAAAATGGCCGGAGGTCATAAAGATGTCATCAGCGACAGCCGAAAAGACGGTCGCAGCCTTAAGGACCATTTTTGCCCGAAACGGGGTGCCCGAGCAAGTCTGTTCGGACAATGGGCCACAATTTGTGGCAGAAGAATTTCAAGCATTCCTAAAAAGGAATGGAGTGCGACATTATACGTCCGCACCATATCATCCGGCTACAAATGGGCTGGCAGAGCGATTTGTACAGACTTTTAAAAAGGCCATCAAGGCGATGGGGGAGGAAAGGTTGCCACTACAACACAAGGTGGACAATTTCCTATTCGCGTACCGTAATGCTACACATACGGTGACCAACCAGGCCCCCGCCGTCATGTTCTTTAATAGAAGGTTAAGGTCTTGCCTCGAATTGCTCAGACCAAACATCCGGAGAGATGTGGAAAACCGAGTATTTCATAGGGCTCCTGACAGACAGACACGGAGCTTCGAGGTGGGGCAGCAAGTGTTGGCCCGTGATTATAGAAATGAAAAGTGGCGGTCTGGTACGATAAAGACCCGCCAGGGACCTTTGATGTACACAGTGGATACTGGGGACGGCATAATCAGACGACATGCTGATCAACTTGTGGAGTCCGGAAACCCAACTGATTCATTAACTCAAACGTCTCAGCACATTGTTCCAGTGGAATCACGGCCCAGCTCGTCGCTACAGAAGTCTCAGGATTGCGAGGAGTTCAGCACTCCAGTGAGCTCCACGGCACAGGATGTGCCATCAGACACCGACGACTCCAGCGATGAAGTGGTGACGGAAGTACCGCCGCCTACACCGAGACCGACTAGAGAAAGACGTTATCCTAGTCGAGACAGGAGGCCTCCTCAGAAACTGAATCTATAACATGTTTCTTTTTATATATATATAGATAGACAACTCTGATGTAAATATGTTATGTATGTTGTGTTACCAAATGTTATTAGCCCTAGTTACGGTGCATCTGTTGACTTAATTGCACGGGTACGTTTTAATTAAAAGGGGAGGAATGTTGTGTATGTAATATGTATGCTACTTTAACCCTATGGCCAGGGCAGCACTACTTTGTAGGGCGTAGTGATGCCGTAGTACCACTCCTGGCCATAGGGGTATAAATAGCACTGTGGGTACTGATCTCCCCTCAGTTCCCACCTGTTGGTATGAAGTAAAGACCTAAGTTAAACCCTTCCAAGCTGTCTCTTCCTTATTGTATTAAGTATATTCGCATACTTTACAATAAGGAATGTAATTAACCAAGCTGCTGATGCAACAGGGGCTACTAGTTTCAGGGGACATGCTGCATTCCACCAAAGAATTAAGAGGGGCTTCGGAAACGATGTACTCACGGGAATAAATACGGGGACATCATTCATTAATGCCCTGGATATACAAGGAGTCCAGAGTAGTGTGGAATAATTACAAAGGGTAATACAACAGATTTTAGAGAAAGAAACTGGTTTGATTCAACAAGATTCAGAGTTGGGAGAACATATGATAAGGAAATTACTCGAGGGAATCAAAGTTATAGAAACCATGCTGGCACTATCAACAAACTAAACCATAGAGATGAGGAACAGGCAAAAGATGGGGTAGGGAGAGGCTTGTGCCATGCCTATGGCCAATGGACCACTGGACAGTTAAAACACAATCTGGCACAGATACAACGAGGTGAGGTACCAGACTGGATTAACAGCACACAGCTCTATGGCCTGAGCCAGAATCCAGGCCCTCTGAGTGCCTGTACCCTCAAGGGGATGACCAGAGTATATCCAGTGATACAAAAATGCAAAGCAGAAGTGACAGCAATGATAGGCATGGTACTCATGATACCAGTGGTGAGACTAGACACGACTCCATACCCACAGTACCAGGTAACAAACATAGGCATAGTGAGGGGTGAGACATACCTCCGATACGATCCAATTGATACCTATGCCATCAGGAAGAATGATACTATAAGAGGAGTCTCCCTAAACGGATGCCATGGGAAAGGTACGCTTAAGATATGCCCACATCCGGTAGGAGAAGGCACTAAGGATGAGTGCAGCTATAATAAGACAGAGGGGTGCATGTTGGAATTATCACATGTCGATCACCATCACATCCGCTCGGGATATAGAGACAGAGGGGAGTATTGTATAGCCACCACAGAGACTGAGCACCAATATAGTAACCTTGTATGTGTAATCACAATGCCTAACTTCTGCTTTACACCAAAGATCCCTGTGACAATTGGACACACCAGATTGGTGTATGTACACTCAAGGGAGGAAATGAAACTAAATGTGACAGATAGTTTAAGGGACGAATTGGTCAATTATGAAGATCCGGTGGGGGCTCCAATACCCCGCCTGCAAGGGGATCTGCAAGAGATAAAAGAGGGCTTAAGTAAAATGGTGAAACAATACGCAATGTTGCAAAGGAACCTTGGGGAACTAGAAAGGGACATAGAAGTAGAACTACAGGAGGTCCCATGGTATAAGAAGCTGTGGGATTGGGGGATGAATGTCAACATCCACCCACGGGACAGCATTACGTCTCACATACTAGTTATAGTGCAATTGGTTTTGGCGATCGGAATGGGAATAGCAGCATGTGCCGCCTGTAAAAAACGTAGAAAACAAAAAAGAAAGGAAATGGAAGAAATGTACATGACCTTGATAAAGTAGTAATGTATGCTGTTCGATGGTAATTGTTACAGAAACCTCCTGGGCAGATTCCCATCGAGCAGACAGACTATTACTACAAACGAGCGAAGGCTTGGGAGAAAGACCTGCTTAATGGATGGATAGTACTAATAACATTGATGCTTATAACCGATGTAATTGGATGGATGATATGTCGATGGAAAGGATGTAGGGGGCATAGAAATCAGGATAATAATAGGATTATATAAACAAGGTGACCCAATGGGTTGGATTTGATCACCACCCTGGCAGGATACCATAATAGGAGAAATAATCGGGTTGGTCAATGATTAAAAGGGATTAATCAGGACCAAAAGGGGGGACTGAAAAAGTTAAAAGGGCTAAAATAAGGGAATTGAGGAACCGAGCATATATCCAATGTACATGTCCCATAGGGAAGTATGGTGGAATGTGGCCAAATGGTCAAACTGTCAGTTGCTACTTGAATAATGTGCACAAACCATTAGCTATTAATTGAGGAATGTGGTAAAGATAACATATGGGGTCACAGGACTATGTAACGGTCAAAATGTGCACACGGGTCGCAAGAATTTGCATCCAAAGTCAACTGTATGATGCACAGCTTTTAGGAGAGCCAAATCCCTCTGATATTTTTAGCGACCAGGAGACGGGCGCTGTGCAGATTCAGGCCCGAGGCTGACGGCGATTCCCAGGAGGCCGTCATTCCAGTGTGACTCCGGGAATCCGCCCCCAGATTTGTTCCCAGGCGGACCAATAGCAGAAGGTCGTCCCCCGGGGGTGGGAGGGGGAGGGGCGGGTGATCGATCACACATCGCTTCCTTGTTCTCCGCCGGTCGAGCTCCCAGCTAGGCCGCACTCGAAGCCTGGGACTCGCCTGAGCCCGAAGTCCTGCCCTCGGCCCCCTCCTCCCTGTACCCCTTCAGCAGCTGGTAGAGCAGGGTCTTCTCGTTGGCCCCTTGTCGCCGCGCGAGCAGAGGCGGCAGCGGGTTGCGCCGGTACTCGATAACCGCCATCTTGGCCCAGTCCAAGTTCTCCCGGGTGGGAATCTGCATCATTTGCACGGAACTCCCCCGGTGGTCCTGGAATCGCGGAGCCAGGACCTTGAAGAGCTTCGGGATCAGATCTTTCTCCTGACATAAACAGGAAAAAAAAGGTTTATTCCCAGAAATATTCCACTCTGCCCCTCCCCCCAACCGGGCCCAATAAGAACTCTCCCTTCTCAGTTACGGCTCACTCTCGCCTCCAATTCAGAAGGTCGTGGGTTCGAGCCCCACCCCAGAGACTGGAGCACATAAACCAGGCCGACACTCCCAGTGCAGTACTGAGGGAGCGCTGCACTGTCGGAGGGGCAGTGCTGAGGGAGCGCCGCACTGTCGGAGGGGCAGTACTGAGGGAGCGCCGCACTGTCGGAGGGGCAATATTGAGGGAGCGCCGCACTGTCGGAGGGGCAATACTGAAGGAGCATCGCACTGTCGGAGGGGCAGTACTGAGGGAGCGCTGTACTGTCGGAGGGGCAGTACTGAGGGAGCGCCGCACTGTCGGAGGGGCAGTACTGAGGGAGCATCGCGCTGTCGGAGGGGCAGTACTGAGGGAGCACTGCACTGTCGGAGGGGCAGTGCTGAGGGAGCGCCACACTGTCGGAGGGGCAATATTGAGGGAGCGCCGCACTGTTGAAGGGGCAATACTGAGGGAGCATCGCACTGTCGGAGGGGCAGTACTGAGGGAGCATCGCACTGTCGGAGGGGCAGTGCTGAGGGAGCGCCACACTGTCGGAGGGGCAGTGCTGAGGGAGCGCCGCACTGTCGGAGGGGCAGTGCTGAGGGAGTGCCACACTGTCGGCGGGGCAATTCTGAGGGAGCGCCGCACTGTCGGAGGGGCAGTGCTGATGGAGCGCCGCACTGTCGGAGGGGCAGTGCTGAGGGAGTGCCACACTGTCGGAGGGGCAGTACTGAGGGAGCGCCGCACTGTCGGAGGGGCAGTACTGAGGGAGCGCCGCACTGTCGGAGGGGCAGTGCTGAGGGAGTGCCACACTGTCGGAGGGGCAGTGCTGAGGGAGCGCCGCACTGTCGGAGGGGCAGTGCTGAGGGAGCGCCGCACTGTCGGAGGGGCAGCACTGAGGGAGCGCCACACTGTCGGAGGGGCAGTACTGAGGGAGCGCCGCACTGTCGGCGGGGCAATACTGAGGGAGCGTTGCACTGTCAGAGCGATTCACTGTCAGAGGTGTCACCTTTCAGATGAGAGGTTAAACACGAGGCTCCGTCTGCCCTCTCCAGTGAATGCAAAAGATCCGCAGCCACTATTTTGAGGAGGAGCAGGGGAGTTCTCCCCGCTGTCCTGTGACCCATATTTATCCCTCAACCAACATCTGGTGATGATCACACTTGTATGTGGGAGCTTGCTGTGCACAAATTGGCTGCCGGGTTTCCTACATTACAACAGTGACTACACTTCAAAAAAAAAACCTTCATTGGCTGTAAGGTGCTGTGGGACGTCCTGAGGTAGTGAAAGGCGCTATAGAAATGCAAGTAGCCAAGGCTCTTTGCGATGGCCAGCGCAGCGAGATCGCGGGCGTGGCGGAGAGACGCTCGCGACACAGGCCGACCCCGAAGACCCCGCGGGCCCCCCCCACCCCCAGCCCCGCGCCAGAGATACTGACCGTCAGCCAGAAGTCGGCCATCTTCATGGATTTCTCGTCCGTGTCCCCTCGCTCGGCGTAATCCACCAGCTGGAAAGCAAGGGCAGATCAGTCAAACCCGCAGGCTCCTTCCCAGCACAGACAGAGGCCAGTCGGCCCCTCCAGCCTGCCCTCCTTCTGTACGCGAGCAATCCCCAAACCCATCCCACTGCCCCACTCTCTCCATCGACAAATATTGATCCCAAATTCCCCCTTTCACAGAGGCCATGGTCTCGGCCTGAGCCTCCTCCCCATGGCTTCAGTGACGTGGAGGATTGGAGATTCTGTTAAATCTGCCCTAAACCTTCTCTGCTCTAAGGAGAACAATCCCAGCTCCTCCAGTCTCTCCACATAACTGAAGCCCCTCATCCCTGGAACCATTATCGTAAAGAGCGGCGTTCAAAATCATGAGGGGTTTTGATCGAGTAAATGAGGAGAAACTGTTCCCACTGGCAGGAGGGTCGGTAACCAGAGGACACAGAGTTAAGATAATTGGCAAAAGAACCAGAGGGGAGATGAGGAGATTATTTTTTACACAGCGAGTTGTTGTGATCTGGAATGCGCTGCCTGAAAGGCCAGTGGAAGCAGATTCAATCATAACTTTCAAAAGAGAATTGGATAAATACTTGAAAAGGAGATATTTGCAGGGCTCTGGGGAAAGAGCAGGGGGAGTGGGAACTAACTGGAGAGCTCTTCAAAGAGCCGGCACAGGCACGAGGGGCCGAATGGCCTCCTTCTGTGCTGGGAGATTCTACGGGAGCATTCCGTGCTTCAACACCTCTGTGTACAGAAATTTCTACTAATCCCTCTCAGAACACTCGTTAAATTGATGGGCTCACGTCACTGACTCCCCGAGCACAGGAAATTTATTGTCCCTATTCACTCCATCAAAACTCGATCATTTTAAAAAAACCTTTTAAATCTCCTCTTAGCCTTCTCTGTTCCAGTGCAAATAGTCCCAGGATCTAAAGTCACCTCTCTAGCTCAGTGGGTAGCACTCACTCTCGCCTCTGAGTCAGAAGGTGGTTGGTTCGAGTCTCACTCCAGAAACTTCAGTACATAATCCAGGCCGACACTCCCAGCGCAGTAATGAGGGAGCACCGCAATGTCAGAGGGGCAGTACTCGGGGAGCGTCGCACTGTCGGAGGGGCAGTACTGAGGGAGCGCTGCACTGTCGGAGGGGCAGTACTGAGGGAGGGCCGCACGGTCGGAGGGGCAGTACTGAGGGAGCGCCGCACTGTCGGAGGGGCAGTACTGAGGGAGCGCCGCACTGTCGGAGGGGCAGTACTGAGGGAGCGCCGCACTGTCGGAGGGGCAGTACTGAGGGAGCGCCGCACTGTCGGCGGGGCAGTACTGAGGGAGTGCCGCACTGTCGGAGGGGCAGTACTGAGGGAGCACCGCACTGTCGGAGGGGCAGTACTGAGGGAGCACCGCACTGTCGGAGGGGCAGCACTGACGGGGCACTGCTCTCTCGGAGGGGCAGTACTGAGGGAGCGCCGCACTGTCAGAGGGGCAGCACTGACAGGGCACTGCTCTCTCGGAGGGGCAGTACTGAGGGAGTGCGGCACCGTTGGAGGTACCGTCATTTGAATAAGATGTTATACCGAGGCCTCGTCTGCCTTCTCAGGTAGACATAAAAGACCCTGCGGCCACTATTGGAAAAAGAGCAGGAGAAGTTATTCCAAGTGTCCTGGGCTAATATTTATCCCTCAACCAATAATCAGTAAAAACAGATGATCTGGTCTTTTTAAAAAATGCATTCATGGGTTGTGGGCTTTGCTGGCAAGGCCAGTATTTATTGCCCATCCCTAGTTGCCCTTGAGAAGGTGGCGGTGAGGTGCCTTCTTGAACCGCTGCAGTCCGTGTGGTGAGGGCGCTCTCACAGTGCTGTTTGGGAGGGAGTTTTTAGGGAGCCTCTTTTCCAGGTTGAATCGCCCAAGTCTCTCCACACAACTCAGTCCCTCTGGCACCGGGGATCGGTCTTGTGGCTCTACTCTGTGATGCCCCAAGTAGTCGAATATCTCCCTTATGTCTCTGTGTCCAGAACTGGATCCAGTACATTTAAAAGAAAGACTTGCATTTATATAGCGCCTTTCACGACCACCAAACATCCCAAAGTGATTTACAGCCAATGAAGTACTTTTGAAGTGTGGTCACTGTTGTAATGTAGGAAATGCAGCAGCTAATTTGTACACAGCAAGCTCCCACAAACAGCAATGTGATGATGACCAGATAATCTGTTTTCTAGTGATGTTGGTTGAGGGATAAATATTGGCGAGGACACCGGGGAGAACTCCCCTGCTCTTCTTCGAATTAGTGCCGCGGGATCTTTACATCCACCTGAGAGAGCAGACGGGGCCTCGGTTTAACGTCTCATCTGAAAGGCGGCACCTCCGACAGTGGAGTTATCCCCGGTGTCCTGGCCAATATTTATCGTTCAATCAATATCAATAAAACAGATTATCTGGTCATTGTCACATTGCAGTTTGTGGGAGCTTGCTGTGCACAAATTGGCTGCCGCGTTTCCTACATTACAACAGTGACAACACTTCAAAAGTACTTCATTGGCTGAAAAGCGCTTTGCGACGTCCGGTGGTCGTTAAAGGCGCTATATAAATGCACGTTGTTGATTCGGGGGAAAGCAGGGTAACAGCAGCCTGGGCAGACGGCAGGAAGGAACAAGATAAACGGGGTGTTCGAAGGGAGGAAGTGATTACCTTCTCAGTGTAAAACCTCATCTCATCAGCCCGGGCCAGGGTGGTTTCAATCCTCTCGTGTCGCACCAACGCTGTCACAAGTTCCGCAACATATCGATCCGGGACCGGGGTCCGAGCCCCATCCGACGGTAAACTCGCCCATGACTGATCCAGAGGGCAGCGGTGAGATGCATCCTTCCGAGGGGCCGGGAGTCTGGGGGGGGATCAGAGACCGGAGCAAAGGTGAGAATTCAACCGTCACAATCCCAGCGTCACGTCACAGCGCGACCCAGGAATGGCCTGATCACGTCCGCCATTCATCACCATCCCCATCCCACACTGATCACTGCCACTCCCCGGACCCCGTCCCACACTGATCACCGCGCCCCCGGACCCCGTCCCACACTGATCACCGATCCCCCGGACCCCGTCCCACACTGATCACCGATCCCCCGGACCCCGTCCCACACTGATCACCACCACCCCGGACCCCGTCCCACACTCATCACCCCCCCGGACCCCGTCCCACACTGATCACCGCCCCGGACCCCTTCCCACACCGATCACCGCGCCCCCGGACCCCGTCCCACACTGATCATCGACCCCCCGGACCCCTTCCCACACTGACCATCGCCCCCCGGACCCCGTCCCACGTTGATCACCGACCCCCCGGACCCCGTCCCACGTTAATCACCGACCCCCCGGACCCCGTCCCACATTGACCACCGCCACCCTGGACCCCGTCCCACACTGATCACCCCCCGGACCCCGTCCCACACTGATCACCGACCCCCCGGACCCCGTCCCACACTGATCACCCCCCGGACCCCGTCCCACGCTGATCACCGACCCCCCGGACCCCGTCCCACACTGATCACCGACCCCCCGGACCCCGTCCCACACTGATCACTGACCCCCCGGACCCCGTCCCACACTGATCACCGACCCCCCCGGACCCCGTCCCACACTGATCACCGGCCCCCGGAACCCGTCCCACACTGAGCACCCCCCGGACCCCGTCCCACATTGATCACCGACCCCCCGGACCCCGTCCCACACTGATCACCGACCCCCCGGACCCCGTCCCACACTGATCACCGACCCCCCGGACCCCGTCCCACACTGATCACCGACCCCCCGGACCCCGTCCCACACTGATCACCGACCCCCCCGGACCCCGTCCCACACTGATCACCGGCCCCCCGGACCCCGTCCCACACTGATCACCCCCCGGACCCCGTCCCACACTGATCACCGACCCCCCGGACCCCGTCCCACACTGATCACCGACCCCCCGGACCCCGTCCCACACTGATCACCGACCCCCCGGACCCCGTCCCACACTGATAACCGACCCCCCGGACCCCGTCCCACACTGATCACCGACCCCCCGGACCCCGTCCCACACTGATCACCGACCCCCCGGACCCCGTCCCACACTGATCACCGACCCCCCGGACCCCGTCCCACACTGATCACCGACCCCCGGACCCCGTCCCACACTGATCACCGACCCCCCGGACCCCGTCCCACAC